>NC_142525.1:7165000-7205000 GCF_964205215.1 Stylophora pistillata
CGCCCGTCGCATGAAGCTACATGGGAGATTTCCGTGAGCATAAGAGTTCATTTAACTTAAAGGCTTGAGTTCGATTCGTGTTAGTTCTCCAAGTATAAGCTAGACGCGTATAATGCTTTTCCTCTTATTGCGTGACGAGGGTACAAAAAACAAAATAAACAAGTTACGTAACTTCGGTAATCGCTTTCGTCGAAACTTTTACATCGTCTTTAAAAAAGGCAACAAATTTAAACCTTTTTCGTAGTCTGCATAGGGTAGCTGTGACGAAATTAATTCTCAAGCGAAAGTACGCAGTTCTAATAAAATAATTTGGATGTATTAACAAAGTTGAAATGGTAAATTGGCCACCGTAACGATTACAAAAGCTGACGTTTCGAGCGTTAGCCCTTCGTCGGAGCGGATAGAGGAATTGTGGGTTGTGTGTGCTTTTAAAGGCAGAAAATGGAGCTACGTTATTGGTGGGAACATGGCAACGAGAAAAACACGAATAAATTAGTGGAATAAAAAGCGTTCGTTGATCCCTGTGGGATTTGGACTGCCGGTTTGACAGACGAGCTTTTGTTCAAGAGTTTTACGGCTTTCCGTGCTACCTAAGTGTAAGGAAAGACCGCAGGGGATCGGAGGATTAAGGTTATGTCCAAATCAAATTTACCTGAACCCCCCTATAAAGCTTTTTCATGTTGTTATGATCCCCCAACCTCATCATTGGCAGTCAAGTTTTAATAATCATGACTCTGTTAGCCACACCCTCCTGTACCCACTGAAAACCATGTCACCCCCCAAAAAACCAAATTTCCTCCAATTCCTTCCCCACCCCTCACAGGGCAATAAGTAACGACTGCTCCCTTACCATAGAGAGTAATTTAGGTCCTTCTACAGTAAATGTGTCTCCCGATGCACAGTCCACTCCAAATAAGGCACATATATCACCAGCACCGGCCTCTTGCACATCCTACGAAGGAATAACAATAATGGTGAAAAAAGTGGGCTACTAGAATATGTGTTCTATGTGCCTACGAACAGGCCCCAACATTATCAGCACTTAAGGCATTTTACCTCCAATGTTTTAATCTACCGGGAAAATGCGAGGCGTTGAGAAAGCGAGTACACGAGAAGTTTGAAAGGTGTCCAGCGTTAATTATCATTAGTGCCAGACCCCAGGCGAACCTCTCCTCGACTCGAGTCAAATCTTCCCGGTAATAGCGATAAAGAAGGAGGCTACTGTACCATTAACCAGGCCATTTTCCAGACGCAGAAATCCTCTGGTTAAAAAACGTGAGTAAGTGCTGAGATTTAGATACGAAAATTAGTTTGTTACTTTCAAGCTATTATGACGCCTTTTTTCTCAAGAAATAGTTTTCAATTAACCTCAATTTGAAAGTGAGGCTCTTTAAAGCTCGGAAATGGTCTTTCTCTCCTGAGATTGTTAGGTTAGGGGGGAGGTGTAAGTGCACCATTGCCCTGATACTGCTAGCCTCCCGGTTAGCTCAATTGGTTAGAGTGCTGGACTGTTGTGAGGGAGGTCGAGGTCGATGGTTCGATCCCCAGCCGGACCAACACTCAAGGTCTTAAAATAACTGAGGAGAATGCGCTACCTTTCTATGATATCAAGAAATGGATAGACATTCTAGTCTTCTCGGATAAGGACGAACAAACCGTAGGTCCCGTCTCCTGCATCTATTAAATAGTTAATTTGGTTAGGCAGGGAACGTTAAAGAACCCACTCACGAGATTACTGTAATGTGGGCTGGCCTGTTTACTGGGAATTAGGGCATCTTCAAATAAGTTTCCTTTGATTGTTAGTAAAGTGCTGATTCAGTCCGGCCAAAGTCCCCCGAAAAGTATCGTGACGCGCATTCTATCATATCCACATGTTACTTTGCGCAATATAAATATTAAATTACTATATACTATTATACTGACATTAATTCGGCGTGTTTGTCACCCTCTTTTCCTTGACTGCATCGTCAGGATTCAAAAACGACAAAAAAAAATTTTGTACCGTCTTTTCTTTTTGGTTACCTCCATTGTGTCTGAATGCATTCGGACGATCCTTGGCACCTTCAGACGCTTCCCTGTCCGAGTATTTACGATATACGCCCCTCGTTTTAGCATCACTTGGTACACTCTGAGGTAAGTCAGCTGACCATACCTTCCGGCCTGCAAGATAATCGAACAGAAGAAAACACAACTAAACTTCAGTGAAATGGGCTAGAAAATTCAGTATACTTGACTTTCACTGCAGTAAATCTCAAAATATCTCCGCATCTTAGAATTACAATGGTTTTGCTTTTTATCACTCTGTGATTGGTCCACTAAACTTGCGTCACCCTGTTAACCAATCAGGTGCAATAGCACCAGAAATATCTAGGCGAGTGAGTGCTCAGTCTTTTCTCGATGAACTGATTATAGCTGCCATCTTTGTTTTTTTTTCAGCAGGGGGAGGGTGGGGAGAGAGAGAAATTTCCACCAAGGGGGTGAGCGACGGTCATAATTAGGAGAGGAGAGGGGGCGGAGCAAAAGAAATTTCCTCGCCCCCTCCCTCCACCGTCCACTCTTCCTCTAAATCGAATCACTCACTCTCATAACACGCTTGCACTGCAGGCTGTAAATTATTTATTTCAAAGAAGTTGTTTATACACAAAAATCTTCATTATCATCTTACCTCAAGCTTGAAAGCCAGACCCACAAAAGGGTGAGAAGAATTCCTATCACTGCTCATCTCCACTTGCTCCCCGACACTAAAATAAAAAATCTACGTTTTAGAGTTTATTCTAGAAATGGACCACTTTCATAATTGGCTGCCGGATTAATATTCTTTTGTTTAAATTTAAATTAGCCCTTCTGGCCTCGTTCTCCAGTACAAAATTCAATTCAAAAGAATACATTATCTCAAGCGAGGCCAGAAGGGCTAATTTAAATTTAAACAAAAGAATATTAATCCGGCAGTCATTTATGAAAGTGGTCTATAATGCCCCAATGTGGAGCAAATAGGCCCCCTTCAATAATTTTAGGGGGGTGGGGTCATCACGCGAACACCCACCGCTAAAGCCTATCTATGACGTATCGCTAATATTTTCATCTACATTATTTTCTGGTTTCCTGATCCTGACATAAACCCATACTCCAAATTCCTTTGAATTTGCAGAGACGTGAAACAGACTTGTTGAGAAACAAGAAGCATTCCTTTCATAGGCACCTGGGTCTTGAAAAAAAAATCATTTCTTCTAAACGCAGCTGTCCAAAATTTTCTTAACAAGTTTTACGTCATCTCTACATCAACGTATACCTAAAAATGATATCTATATTGCAGCACATAATTTTAACCTCTTACTTTTCAGCATCCAAGGCAAAATTTGTCACCTCAAAAGGTTCAGGCAGGTAATCCACAACACCATCAAGGAGAGGCTGGCGGATAGAAAATGCATTTTTACTACAAGAAGACCTGTAAGCGCGTCGAATATATACACCTTATTACATGGTTTAACATATAATACGCTCGGATATTTTACGAGTTGCGCAGTATTTTTCCTAGCCACAAAGGGGCGAGGAAAGATTAAAGCGATGGGCAAAATGTCCGCTGGTATCATTATATGTTAAACCATCGAATAAGGGATTTATTATTCCACTGTTGTTTCCTTTTCTAGCATTTGGCTCCTTGTTTGCGAAATACTTCCTACGGCCTTATCTGTGCCTAGTATCGATCGCCTGCGCGAAAAACGCAAACAACACGAACGAAACCATTAAAGTGTTCTTTATGACCGACAAAAAAAAAAGCTTAAAAGTTCGTTTCTCTGAAAGTCAAGACTAAAAAACGAAAGAGCCAAATTAGTGTTTGGATCCTTCAGTGTGGCCAGCTTAACACAGTGGCATATTTTCTTCGTCCTCATGACTTTATTTGGCAAAATTAAATAGTGGTGGAATAAGAATAAGCAGGAACATTTAGGGTCCTACTTTTGTTTTGTGTGTTCTCTATATGTGTTTTCTGTGTATTCCTTTCACCTTTGGTAGATGCAATTTGTTTGCTTCACTTTTCATGAGTATCAACACTGTTGGGTTTTGCCGAGTAACACTTTTTTTTCCTGGCTAATCCCAGATTTACAGGGAGTGGCCCTTCTTGTGAAAAAATAAAGGAATGTCTCATCCTTTTTTAATCATTTACCTAGCACAGACTCACCTGGACCCCTTTGTTTTTCAGAGCAGATCCAACGAAAACTGGAGTAAAGCTTCTCTTTATGGTCGCTCGGCGAATGGCAGCCTAGTACAGTAAAAATTTATTCGGAAGTGAATCTCTGATAGGGTGTTTGTTGTGTGAGTCTAAAGCTACCCTACAGTATCATCAAGCTAGATTCAGCTGAAGTTACAGGTACCTTAAGCAAGTACAGGGTGCCCTAAAAACAGACGAACCACTTTCAAAGCACTGTTAAAAATTTCAGTTTTCAAATTTCCAAACACTGCCTCTGCTCCATTTGGCACGGTTCTTTCCTTAACCATTGTAAGTTTTCAAAAGTTGGAAGGCAATCATTTAAAAGCAAGCAATGAAGTGAAAACAGAACCTGAAATTTTAGAGGTGTAGAGTTCTAAAAATTCTAACAATTAACTAGAACCAAGAGGTCATGTGTTAGCCCGGTTTCCATTCGCAAGTTATTCGCTCACACAGTACTAGTGCCCAGGAACAAATACGGTTATCACGGTACTGTTCGGCATCTCACATCATTTAATGTTTTAATTAGAGTTTATAATAGCCTTATTCAACCACATTTTGATTATTGTAACGTAGTGTGGGGAAACTGTAACAAAGGCCTTCCAGAAAAACTACAAAGGCTGCAAAATCGGGCAGCTCCCATCCTAATGTCAGCGAGCTATGATAGTAAGGTAAAGTCTGTTTACGAGCCTAATGGCCCATTAGGCCGGTGCTTAACTCCGGTTTCTGTAGGATGAAGTGACTAGGAGTATTTCTACTCCCCCCTGGATGGGATGCCAGTCCATCGCAGGGTTACCCTCAGCATTAAATTGCCAGTACCCATTTATACACCTGGGTGAAGAGAGGCACTGTGAGAGTAAAGTGTCTTGCCTAAGAACACACAGGTAATTTGGATGATTTGTTCCAGGCGCTAGGGTTGCGAAGACTCTACTATCAAAGATTGGAACAGAAATCTATCCTAATGTATAAAACATTACATGGTATGACACCTGATTATCTGAGATCAAGATTTGTATATCGTGACAGTGTAAGTGCTTATCGTTTAAGGAATACCGAAAACAAATTAGTTCTTCTACAACCTCGAACTATCTCAAGAGAAGTTTTTTATACAGCAGAGCTCAATTGTGGAACAACTTACCTGTAGACCTAAGACAAGCGTCTTCGTTGACTGATTTCAAATCTAAATTAAGTCGCCACAGTTTAAAGTAAGATCTTAATTCTAAGTAAATTTTAGACACGGCCTCCATGAAAAGCAGAATTTTTTTTATTTATTTTTTTAATTTGAATTGTTCTTATCAAATTATTATTGTAGTTAGATAGATAGGTTTCTAGTATAGAATTAACTAAATCAACTGATGGAAAAACCGTGTATAAATAAAGTTATCCTATCCTATCCTGTTAGGTAAACGTATTAAAATGATGGGGGATGGGGGGGGGGGGGGGGGGCCTTTGATGGCACAGCTCCTGAACCAGGATAGGTACTAGCGAGAATTAGTGGCTTTTCTTCCAGAAAAACGTTGCATGTGTAACAGCACTACTGGTTTTCGAAGAATTTATACAATTTCAACTTTGCATTTCAACATTTTCGCAAAAAATCTCCTAAAACCAATCAAAATGCGTGTATAACTCAGCTAATTATAAGAGAGAGGAAATCTGTCAAAATAAACAGCTTTATCCATCCATCTATCCATCCATACACCAGACATAATATTTTTTAATACCTACAATTAATTGTTCTTCTGTTGGTGGTATCTCCTCCAGAAACATCTCCCCAAGTGTGTCATCCACATCCGCCACAGTTTCTGATGAATACAAACCCCGGCATTTAAAAGACTGTAAAAACAGCATCATGCAGAATGCTACAAACTCTTTTTTTACTGCACTTTAGGTAAAAAACGGGGGCTGTAATGTTGCTATGGTAACCTAACACTACAGAAGTTACAAAGAGAACTTGTTAGAAAATGATTTGGCATGTTTTGATTAAATTTTAGAAGAAACAAAATGTATTGATCCATCAAAAAAATTTGTTACAAAATTATATAGAACCACCCTAGGCTCTCGTTTGTAGCTGAGGGCCTGGACATAAAGGACTATGAAAACCCACTAAAATCATTGGAGTTTTTTTTTTTTTTTTCAGTTCAGTGCTTTGACACTTTCCCTTCCAAAATTCTCCTTGCTGTCTGCCATAGAATTCCTAGGAAAGACAATTGTTACCATTGGAGAATTTAGTATTGGATCAACTAATAATCTTCTCAGTGGTATTTCCATTATTCTTGCCACTTGTCTGCATGATATTTTTTTGAAGTTCGTGGGAAGAAATTCTGTCTGGGTCACTTATGGGAATTAAAGGGTTAACCATGTACTAAGTATTCTGGAATTGTGTTGGTTCCACTTCATCTGACCAGCCCAGATAATTTACCCTGTTCGCTTAAGCTCTCAATCCATCAAATTCAAAACTTGAAATAACCGGGACTTGATCACTGGCAATTTCCAACTCCAGATGCAATTTATTCAATTTCTTTTTGGGTTCTCATTGGCTCTCAGCAAAGTTTCCTTTGTTCTTATAGGTCATAAAAAGTGCTCTTATTTGAAAAAAAAATCCTCAAGTTTAACCTATCAGCTCTTGTCTTCTTGTCGTACACTCATTAACCATGTCTTCAGGGATCACACCCTCTACCACTTTGGACCTGTTAGTTAATAATAATTATAATCAGCAATAGTTGTAAAACACTGTCAAAGACAATTACCATTTTTTGGATAAAGCTTTTTTTCTAGTAAGGGTAGATTTTAGCCTCAGTGTATTGTATCCCAATAATAACAGGAGCAGGGTCCTTGAATTTCTAGCCTTGTGATTTGCTAAACAGAGTCATGTATAAAAAAAAATAAAAAAAAAAACATAAAATAAAACTTATGAGAATGAATAATCTTACCCATGATTTCCTTCAAAGTAATAAGCCTTCCAACGCACAAGATCAATGACTCCATTTACCTCTGATTCCAAACCAATCGGCAACTGAGTGAAGGCTGCATTGTGTTGCAGCTTTGCTCTGTCATGAGTGAAATAATTTTTTTCACCTTTTAATAGGAAGTTTCTCTGATTAAAGACTTTGTGATAAAAAATTAGCAATTTACAAAATGGTTTTTCAAACCTCCCAAGTCATTTTCAAGTTGTAATGAAATATAAAAAATTATCAAATAAATTTGATAGTTAAAAAAACAGATGAAAATGTAACAAGCATCTGAAATAAGATTTTCCTCAAAAATGGTGGGTGATCATTTCCATTTTTGGCTTTGGTCTGGTCTCTTACAAATGACAATGCCATCCAGGGTTTTGACACAGTTGTGGAAATTCTATTGCAGCCCAACAGTTTACTTGTTGAATGCTACACTCTTCAAGTCATTTTTTTTGCACTCACTTTGTCCAGTTTCTCTTTGTAAAATCCATAAAATTTTTTACCTCATTCCTTCTTTGTCACTAAGTTTTAACTTTAAATGGAAAAAAAATGTTTCCACATACTTTTCCCTCCATCATCCCTTCCCTAGACCTACCATTTTCATCTTAAGTATTTTATATTTTGAGGTACACAATCAGATAAGAAGTTTGTGAAGAACATTATGTAGTGTAATGTTCCCACCAAGTTGTGTTATCATTAATATGTGGCGTATATGTGCACGATCCTTCGCAGTAAAGCACTATTTAAGCAATAGTGAAAATCAGACATGAAAAAAATTCAGGCCTGTACGGGATTCGAACCACTGACCTGCGAAGGATCGTGCACATATACGTTTCCTAACCGCAGTTCATATATATGTATTTCATATGTTTGTTGTTTGATTTATCTACGGGTTTATGTCGAATTAATTTGATGGCCTGCTCCTAGTTGGCTTGTTAGCTCAATTGGTAGAGCGCTGCACTAGTATCGTAGAGGTCAGTGGTTCGAATCCCGTACAGGCCTGAATTTTTTTCAGGTCTGATTTTCACTATTGCTTAAATAGTGCTTTACTGCGAAGGATCGTGCACATATACGTTTCATAACCGCAGTTCATATATATGTATTTCATATGTTTGTTGATTAATATGTGGATTCATATAAAGTAGAACATTATCAGTATTTTCAAAAAACCAAGATGCTATGCTTGTAACATGCCACTATTCAAACAAAAACAACCAAGAATCAAACAACAAACAGTTTGACCATGTTTACCTGATTTGACTTAAAACTCTGTTTGGATTTGCTCCCATTCTGCAAAAAAATGATAGAAAAAAAATATGCATTACTTTAATTTGTACTCAAATCATATCATTCAAAATACAAATTAAATTCCTTTTATCATGGAAAATTCTGAAAGGAATTTTAAGTGACAACAAACTTTTTGCATGCCAGATGTTTATAGTAGCTAAATTAAATTTGGTTCCTATTGTCCACTGCCTATGGATAATGTCGGGTTGGTCCAAACTAGGTTCAAATGCAAGATGTCAAGAAGGCAAAGTGCAGAGATTCTGACAGGTTAAGCTTTTAAATATAACAAATCTGCAGATCAGCAACCAGTGCATTTATTTCAAATTTAGGACAAGATGGAGGTGCTTCTTCAAAAGAGGATAACCCTTTTTTTTCATATTATGACCTAATAATTTATGATCTTCTCATGGAAGAAATTTGCGTGTTAACAATACAACTTTGTAACGATAATTGATCATACAAAACTATTTTTGATAATAGTACAGTGTACAATTATTTCAAACTGAAAATGAGTGCCATGAATGTTCAGGCTACTTTACAATTCCACAGTAAAAAAATTTCACAAACTGATCACTCATCTGTAAAAGACATTGAAGCAAAGGCACTTTTTTCCATTCAAAATCAAAATACTTTACTAATATTGGCTACATCACTCAGAATACTGACTGTGCTCAAAATATTCTTTACAATTTAACAGCCACACATACTAAAGTTAATCTTACAAAATTGTTGCCCTACCTTAAAAACTAATTTTACTTGTTTAAGACGGAGAAAACTTAATTTGTGGGGAGGGACGTTTGTAGAAATTTTTTGCATATAGGAATTTCAAGGACACTTCTGTAAGGGGCACTTAGCGGAGGCTCTACTTTGAGGATTTACAGAAAACCAAAATGTCCAATAAAAAATAGATTCCTCACCTGTCGAGTTTATTGATGAAGGCAATACAGGGTACATTATAACGCTTCATCTGACGATTAACTGTTAGTGTCTGACTCTGGTAGCAAAACAAACAAAATCATAAGCAATGTAAGAGCCACCAATTCTCTAGTCTCTGACAGCATCTACTATCTTTTCAATAATGATACTTGGTTAGATACAGAGTGGGAGATACAGAGCAGGCTGTAGAAAGACAGCAAGATGCCTTAGTCTTTACTTAGTCTAAGGATATAACAAAACTAACCTGCACCCCTCCAACAGCACATAACACCAGAATGGCACCATCAAGAACTCTCAAGGCTCTCTCCACTTCTACTGTAAAATCCACATGTCCTGATAAATGAAAAAATAAATTGTCAGCAAAGTTATCAAAATTCAATACTCTAACTTAACACTTCCGCATCATAACTACAGGTACATTTGTATGTGATGAGAGTTCAAAACTTTATCCTTTCTCACCAAAGTAGGATTCTCTGTAACAAAGCTGCAACAAGTTCTGGATTAAAGCACCTTATGAAATGGACAGAGTACAGGACATGTACTGTGTGGGGAACTTGCAAACTGATGTAAACAAGTTCTGGAAAGCGCCTTAGGAAATGGATAGAGTACAGGACATGTACTATTATGGGGAACTTGCAAACTGATGTTAGGGTGTAAAGCATCAACAGACTCACCTGGTGTGTCAATGATGTTGATATTTGTATCTTTCCAGTTAACATATGTTGCTGCAGACTAAGATAAATATTTAGAGATATATGTATTCAGTTATATCAACAAGTACATGAAAATATAAAAATAATATCACTTCTATAAACAGATGGTAACAAAACAACAGAACTTGTGCTGTATCTAAAAAATATTATCTTCACTACGCTTTGCAAACATTCCAATCACAAAAAATTTAAGAGGCTGCAATGTTGCTACCACAATCATGTATATCATCTCCAAATTGTACATTCATATGATTTTTGTTTCTAGAAGTCCTACAGCAAAAAAAACGACCTTGAATTCAACGTTCTTGGGAGTTGTAAAACGATTAAAAAGGATCTCTCCATAGCCAGGCTCCATATTCGACTGTGGTTCTGTGAAGATCAACTATTTGATGCCACAGCAATAAACATTATTTAGTCACCAATGAAAGTAATGCCTAGAAAAATTCAGGACTGTACAGGATTTGAACCCATAACCTTTGCAATACCAGTGCAGTGCTCTACCAAATGAGCTAACAACAAGCCAACTGGGAGCAGGTCATTTTGTTGGTTTCTAATAAACCCTTGAGTAATGAATGAATGACTGTGACTATATGAATATTATTATTTATTTACATATATTTGAACTGCAGATTAATAAATAACAATTACTTCTTAATATCTACCTGTATGGTTATTCCTCGCTGTCGTTCCAAATCCATGGAATCCATAGTGGCCCCTACATTGTCTTTACCTCGCACCTGGTTAGAAAATGAGGATCAATACCAACAACAAAATCCCATCCATTTAATACATCAACATTATCTTTCTTGAGCAAAGAAACTGTTTCTCTTCAATAAATCATTAGAAACCTGAGATATACTGTATTACAGTTCATCAACTACAGTAAGATTCTGTATCTTGTATTTTCTCATTTGCTTGTCATAATTATGTAGTCTGGTCGTGCTGGTGAGAGTTGAGCCCTGGAAAGGATTGTTGTTGGTAGCAATGACTCTAGCCTGCAGTGCCGGCGTATTTTGGGCGCACGAGTGCACATTTTCGTATTAGGCCGCCATCTTAGATTTGGTAACTGTGGAGGATTGGGGCGAGGAAATATTTGCCGAGGGAGTAGGTGTCAAGTGGAAAAATGGGCAATGGGGGAGAGGGAGGGGAAGGAAAAAATACTTTTAAGATGGCGGCCTAATACGAAAATGTGCACTTGTGCGCCCAAAATACGCCGGCACTGCAGGCTACAATGACTCATGTTTTGAAAACATCAGCAGAAGCCATAATCGTTTGACTCTGGTGATGACTTCCACAAAGGTTGTCTGTTGGAAACATGGAGATGCCCCACACCAGAGCAATTTTGTAATCTTTTGAAACCAGATACTTGTTTTGTCTGTACAGTTATTACTTGATTGATGGACACATGACGTTGACTACAATGATTGCATGTGCATTAGACTTTGATCAGTCCTTTTTCAAAGAGAAGACAAAGACAAGGTTGTGTTTACAAAGTTAGTAGGTTTACGATACCAGGTAAATTTTTTTATATATTAGGACGATTCAATTAAAAGAATCAATCGCAAATTCAACAAGACTTGAAGTTTTACAACACAGGGATGCAGCTAAAGTTTTTAATAGGCTGAAATCTAGGAATGATAGGCCTTTGGCATGCAGTACCTGGGGGGTCCAGGGGCATGTCCCCCGGGAAATTTTGAAAATGCGTACTCGCAGAGATGCATTTCCTTGATTTTGGGGGCAAAATCAAGGGCATTCATTATTTCCCATACATGAACTACAAATGCCGCTGGCCATTGGGCCTGCAAAATAGACGATGTGATGCGAATGATGCGATTATCACACTGAGTGAAGTGTTTACAATCCTTTCAGTTCAGGTAAGACAGCAATTAAGGTGTAAAAAAACGAAATAAATAGATAACAATCTTCTGACAACATTTAAAATCATTTTGGAGAAAGAAGTAGTACTTTACAACCGAAAAAATCGCATTCACGGCTGGGTAATTTTCTCGGCTTCCGGCTATTATCTACATCCCTGCAACATTGTCCAATTTTTTTGTCACTGCATCTAACAACAGGTCCTCCTCTATAATAATTTGGATATATCAACTAAGTTGAAATGGTAAATTGGCCACTGTAACGATTACAAAAGCTGACGTTTCAAGCGTTAGCCCTTCGTCGGAGCGAATAGAGGAATTGTGGGTTTTGTGTGCTTTTAAAGGGAGAAAATGGAGCTACGTTATTCGTAGGAACATAGCAACGAGAAAAACAAGAATAAATTAGAGGAATGAAAAGCATTCGTTGATCCCTGTGGGATTTAGACTGCCAGTTTGAAAGATGAGGTTTTGTTCAAGGTCCTTCTCCAGACTCATCTAACCCCAAAAATCAGATAGAATGATCATATATCATACATGTAACTACAACTCATAACACTTCTGCTACTAAGAAAATACAGGTGTCTGACTGCACCGTCTGAGTCAAAAAAAATTTTGACCAATGTGATGACAAAATATTGTTAGTGATTAGAGGACGGAGCACGTTACTCCATATTGATTTGTTAAATTATGTTCAAGCAAACCAATTTTCTCAATTTATTCTCACCTCATGCATTTGACTGATTCTTCCAGTGTAAAACAACAGTCTTTCTGTCAGTGTGGTTTTTCCAGAGTCAATATGGGCAGAGATACCAATATTTCTAATTTTTGACACATCCTTCAATCAAAATAAAGGAGAGATTGCTGTTTTTAATGCACGCAGCCAAGGCCACCAATGTTGAAAAAGCACCCATCCAGAAATAAATAATTCCACAAGGGGCCTGCATGTATAAAAGTAATGAACACTGCAGAAAAATCAAGGCTTTCCCTAGGTAACCAGGGTTCTTGCTAAAGATTTTCATAGGAGGTAAAAAATAAGAAATAGTAGGTAACTTTGTTACCTTCCCCCATGCTGGGGTGTGTGGGTCACACAGGCCTCCATTAGGGTCTAGGGGTAGGTTTTCCATGTGTGGATGCCATGTTGCCAACTGCGACATTTCTCCAAAAATGCTGGGCTTTTTCACTTAACCGTGAGAAGAATGGAATGGAAAACATGGTGGAGGCCATTTCATGAGGTGACTGCGAGGGATGAATTTGGTCAAAAAAGCAGGATTTCTTTAACCCATTGACACCTGAACCGCCCGTAACCGCCCGAACTTCGCGATCGCCTCGCGCGAGAACGCTTTCCCCCCTACCTCCCATACTAAGTGGAATTTTGTCCCCAAACTTCCTCTATAGTTTGGAGATCAATAAGCCAATCAGAATCCGTTGTTTGCGCATATATTTTTTCGACTTTAGGGGGTACTAGAGGGGCATTACTCTATGCGTCTTCACTAAATGATCAAATTTGAAAATATGGCGTCCACGCGGCCGACCCTCAAAATTTTCAGGTCGGATTTTTCGTTCATTTGCGATCGAGTTAGACCTTGTGGAATTCAGAATGTAAAGTAACAATGCTATAGAATACTCTACTTGGAAAAGAATGGATATCCAGGTCTTAAAAGTGACAGAATAAGCTCTCAAGTCAATGACATTACGATTCTCTAAGGCGATGCGAATTATGGACGTAAAGTGAAAACCGAACTTTCGGACTTCAAGCAGGGCCTGGCGACAATTTGACGATTCGATGGCCCGGTAAATATTATGTTTGAGTAACAATGTGTTCAAAAAGTATAGTTTAATAGAAGATTTTGCCTCAAATCGAAGTTTTTTCAGAATTTTCACCATAACGCTGCGCAATTTCTGGCCACGAAGGCAAGTAAACAACGATCCAAGCATGATGAATTTTACCGCGTGGGCTTTTTACACGTAAGAAATTCGTACGTTTTTCACTTATTACAGTAAATCAAAAACTGTTTTGAATAAATCTGACGTCCCGAAATATTTCTTGGCCATTTTAGTCTTGCTTCCTATTGATAGATTCCATGAAACTTGAGATCTCTTCACTCACGGACAAATTTGCATATTCCCTTTTGAAATATGATCCACATGCCTATTTTCACACATGCGAAAATATTTAGCGATTTTTATCTTTCATCTTGATTTTTGAGTTAAAACATAATATGCACCTATCGCTTTTTTCGCCGGAAATAAGTTCTTTAATTAGTCCTCTTTCACTGGAGCTTTTTTTCGGAAAAGCTGATTTTTAACAATTTACTGCGCATTGTGTTTGCCTTCTTGGTTTCTCCAAAATTTTGACTTTTCGTCGGCACGTGTTACACGTAAGTGTCAATGTGTTAACATAATTATGGTGTATTTTCAAACCAGTAACATGTGATAGATATCTTCTCAACATTGGTTGGAAGGAGGAAATAGATATTTTTCCAAAAAAAATTAAAAAAAAAAATCATTGGATAACTTCAGTAAACATTTCAGTCCCAGGTCTCAGTGAAATAGCTGGTAACATTTACTTGAACAGCTGGTATAAAATAACCAGTTACCAGCTCTCAACATGAACCCTGAGTAACATAGTAGCAGAAAATACAGAGGTAAACTCAGAAAAACCACCAGGATTTCTTCAAAGGCAGGAGGGAGTCACACTGCGTCAAACAGAGGGCACACAACAAAATGCTATGTTGACTGTGACCCTGTGTTTTACTCCGTGTGACAAAAAGAGGCTTACAGAGGTGGGGTGGGGGAGTTCACAGCCACCCAGAGACCTCCCCCCCAGCTACATTCTCAAAAGTATCGGGATAATATCACTATTCACGTGGGAATAAAAGACAAGGTAGAAGAGATGGACAAAAATTAACATCGGTGGACATTTAATTTAGTTAAAAACTGTTTACATTCTCCGAGGAGGTTGTGTACCTCAAATAATATTAAAGTTATGAGCACTTACCGTTACTCCAGACGCGAAAAAACGAACTTTAACCTACAAAAAAATAAGAATCTGTTTGTAAGATTCAAGATAAATTAAGAACGAAAGATAAGTACAAAAAGGTCAAATCAAGTACTGCAGTACAAATAAATGCAGCTTTTACTCCCTTAGATATTGTATCGAACTCGATCTGGAATTAGTCTTTCCTTATAGATATCAAAATACAAGAATGACAATTCAAAATGATATTATTCCTTTGATTTCTGATTCTATCGTTCCTTCGATCCCAAAACTTCCAAAACCTCTCATGTAAAACAAATCGTATTGTTCGAGAAAGACGTGCGATTATGTAATTAAGCTTTTCACTTCTTCGCGATTGAGAATTCTCGTTTCGTTAAAATTCATTAAAACTAATATAACGGTTCGAACACCAAGGTTAAAAATCTTACATTACGAAAAAGAAGGTGAAGTCCAGATCGCTGGATCAACAGTGTCGTTAAACCCATTTCTCGAGCTAAAGCATTACAGTCCGTATGTTTCAGGGAATTCTTCTAAGCAGCTTTCACCAGGCGCACGTGAACCAGTGAGCGCATGATCAGACAATACCTACTGCTGCTGACCAGTTTCGTGGAAAAATGAGTAAGCAATCTCCAAAGACAGTATGTTCTACTGCAGTGGCTTGGTTGCTAAGGGATCGGTCATTATTTATTCCCTGAGGGGTGGGGTGGGGTGGAGTAATTGGGGAGATGAGAAGATTTTGATTGTTCCAGAATGAAATTTGTCTGTGCCCCATGGAAAAATGTACTCAACGAAAACTTACAAATAACTTACTATAAAGACATATATTTACCTTACAGTGGATAACTTTACAGGCATTTAAAAAAAAGACAGGACACTGCTTCTTATAGAGTAGACATAAACATTGATCCACAGGACTACATTTCTACACAAACCCCATGAAATAACTCGACATAATTTACGTAACATTACGCAACGATATAAACATGAACCGCAGGTACACATCGCCGCCCGGGTGACAACTAATGAAACGTACAAACACGTTAACTAACAAATTAACATGTAAAAATAATACACAAGAAACAACAAATGTGAGAGTAAAGTGTCATGTCTTGCACAAAAACACAAACATATTGACACGGCTAGGTTTAGAACCCAGACCTCTATACCCGGGGTCTAGTGTCCTAACCATCAGGCTACTGAGACTGACTCTGTGTTTTTCTCAGCTCTGTAATATTCATAAGTTCCTCTTTCCCCCACACCCCCCCTCCCCGTTGTCATTGGCATTAAATCGGCATTAATTCATCTATAGTCCCCCGATATCTCCTTTCATAATTCCTTTGTTAGAAGGCGCAGAGAGGTGACAAGACATTGTTTTTCTTCGTTAGCAATTCGAAGCTCTCCTACATGTTGCCGGTTTTGGGATTTTGCAAACTAAAGATCTCCCTGACTGATTAATTTCACTTCCTATTGTTGTCATCGATTGTTTGGCCATGAAGCTGACTGTTTCAGGTAAAATCTCGCGGACCAAATCTCTGACTCTATCAGTGTGCGTGACACTTGAATAATAATCATATAAATCGATTTCAAACAAGACTGGCTCTGTAAATCTTAGAGTGGTATGATGCATAAATTCTTGTGAGCGTTTGTCGTGAAACTTGTACTGTCCAATAATTGTACCTCGGAGATAAGTGGAGATCCCAGCACGGTGCATTGGAAGGACGTGGCTGTGATAAAAAAACAAAAAACAAAACAAAACAAAACAACAAAAATTCAAATGCTTTAGCGTGCACCACGGTGACAATGTTGGTGACAGTAGATCTTCGTGTCAAATTAGTCTGTAACTGTGAGTTATCAAAATTTCAAAAATGATCAGCAAGAAAAAGACTGAAAACAATTTATGATAAAAGAAATGCATTCTACCCAATCCTCTGTTACGTGACGTGATTAAAGGCAAATATATAGGGTTTTCCCGCATGGCAGAGATTCACGTGCGCACATGTCAGACCTGGAGGATAACATGGATTCAAGGTACACTGATCAAGTTGTTGGACAATTCAACCATGACAATGAAAAAAGAGAGCAATTTTAAAGAAAGTTGCTTTTATGAACTGATTGAATAATGCAAATTGGCCACTGTTAAGAGTTTCTAAACATGACACTTCGGGCGCGGGAACGAAAAATTAAGATTGAAAAATAAAGGAAGCGCTGTCTCGAGCGTTTCACTTTAAGCTTTTTCATAACCTCTCTTTCCTCTCTCCGCTGACGAATTTGTGATTGCAGTTACACCATAATACAGGTGACCACATGATTTAATTAGAGGCTGATTTTGCTGGATACGTTGCTCTACTTGTTTACGCGATTTCATTTTAAACTCTTCTACCACAGTGGACGGTTAAGGTTATTTCTCTAACGTATTCTCTTTGGAAATGAACGGAAATACTCTTGCAAAATCCAGTGGATGGTGAATCTCCTAAACGACTGCAGAGAACCCATCACTGAAACAAACCGTTCTTTTACTTTTCATTTTATTTTGGGCTAGACTGCAGAATACCCGACCACCCATTTACATGTCATTAAATAGGAATAGCGTCTATTGTGTTATGCCTCGTTCTTCAAAGCCTCCCGACACATGTAAATGAGGTGAACAGGTAGTTTGAAGTTGATCCGTGTTTCAGTTGCACAGACGCTGGAACAGGCAAGCGTTACCTGACAGAAATACCCCTCTCCCCCCACCACACCCCGTCAGAAAAGAAAATAATAAAAACGTATTCTGTCTTATGTTAAGCCTCTCACATAAATACTGACAACAGTCATTGCTCGCCCTCACATTTTGCCCCTCTTTTTGTTTCATTCAGTTTTGAAGAATTTCTCTTTTTTCCTAATCACTGACGGCTTTTCCTAAAATACTGACATGAGGGTTTAATGTCCCATGGAAAAACAAGAAAGGAAAAGAACGTGCCGACAAGAAAAGAAAACATGGACAGGATCAATCGGGAATGAATTCAAAGTGAGAATAATTTCATTAGGCCACTCTTACGCCATTATTTACAGTCACATCAGTCAACCTCGTTCCCAGGGCCTTTCCCTTAGTTGGGGGTGAATGAATGAATGAATGAATGAATGAATGAATGAATGAATGAATGAAAGCCTTTATTTAAAGAGGGTAGCACTTAATAGTCAGAGGCTAATAAATTTGTGGCCCCCACAGATTACACAACTATATAATCAGATAAATATCTAAGCTAAAATATGTAAACATTTAAAATAAGCATTTCAAATAAGACAAGATTCAATTAAGAAGATATTATTAAATAGTAAAATCATGCAAACATTGTTGTTCCTTAAAAATCTTGGCAAACATGTTCTTTTTAAAACATGCTATAGAATCTAGTTTTCTAATTTCAATAGGTATACTATTCCACAGTCTTTTAGCCGAAACAGCGAAAGAGCGTCCTCTCTCTGATTCTCTTTTGTATTTAGGACAAACAGCATTAATGCTTGAATATCTAGTGTTGCGGGAGTGCCGCTTATTATTCAAAATTAGGTGTTCATTAAGATAATTCGGCAAACGCCCATTAATTCGCTTATACATTATTATGCATTTATCTATCTTATGTTGATCATAAAACGGAATCCAATCTAGCTTGTTAAACAAAGCAACTGATGGTGTCGTGCGATCGGCATAAGAAATAACTCGTGCCGCACGTTTTCGCAATCTTAAGACCCAATAAACCGACTCTTTGTCGCAATTTGCCCAAACCACGTTGGCGTAAGACATAACAGGGCGAATAATGCTATTATAAAACTCAAGTCGCTGTTTAAGAGGCAAACAGGCTCGAATCTTAGCAGTATTGCGATTCTAGAGGCCATCTTTTTACATATTTTCTCAATATGTTCATTAAATGACAATTTGCTGTCAATTTCTACTCCTAATAAGGTAGCACAATCCACATTATTCAGCTGTTTTCCGTTTACAGTAACAACTATGTCACTTCCATTTATGTCAGCCACACATCTTTTCCCAGTGATCGTAAGTACTTAAGTCTTGCCTTCATTTAAGGGGAGCTTATTTGCTGAAGCCCATAATTGAATTTCAGAGACAGACTTAGTTAGGGATGAACTTAAGTTGGTTAAGTTTTTCACATCCGCAAAAGCGTTGACAGTCATATCGCCTTTGTAAAGGTCCAACTGAGCACTTGAATGCAAGGGCAAATCGTTAATAAACAAAATGAAAAAAAAAGGATCTAAAATACTGCCCTGAGGGACTCCATGCAACATCAAAGCTTCGCTCGACTCACTCCCATTTACACGGACAATTTGCTTCCGATCCGACAAATAAGAGTGACACCAGGCAAGTTCCCGGGTGAATATGCCGTACAGCTCCAACTTGCGCAACAATAGCTTATGGTCCACCATGTCGAAAGCCTTTCGATAATCGACCAGGACCATGCCGCATACATGATTGTTATCTAAGCCGAACAAAAGCTCGTCACTAACTTAATTAGGTGGAGGGGTGGAGCTTGAGGTGGGAACAAAGGACAAAGGCTTTTGGAACGCGGTTCTCACATCCGCTAGTGACGCACTTGACTGAGCCTCTTACACTTACACTTACACTTTATTGATGCTCCCTAAGTGGGCTTTTCAGCTCAATAGAATAAAAAAATACAAATATATAAATTAATTGAGAATGTAAATACAATAATATTATAATTACAAAATATATATCAATAATATAATATATCAACTTAATAAAACATTTGCAAGATGACGTCTAAAATTCCTGGGGCATTTTAAGGACTTAATGTTATCATTCAAGGAGTTCCAGAGTTTGGCTCCTCTGAAAGCAAAGGAGCGCTGTCCTGTTGACAGGCGACATAAAGTTATATCCAAAGCACCAGATGATCGAGTTTGTCTATTATGGACTTGAGAACGTGATTTAAACATATCAGCAAGATAGTCTGGAACAAGCTTGTTAATACATTTGTGCATCATAGTAGCATCATTTAGAATGAGTTTCTCTCTAATAGGAAGCCATTTCAACGATCGCAACCCATCCGAAATATGGTCATACTTTCTTAGTCCCAGAATAATTCGCCCAGCGAAGTTTTGGACTTTTTGTAACTTGTCAATATTGCCGCTGCTGGTATTACTCCAGACAGTTGAACAATATTGGAGTTTACTAAAGACAAATGAATTTATTACTAACAGAAGTGTTTTCCTATCCAGGAGGTGCTTGATTCTGTTAATTTGGTACAATTTAAAAAGGCATTTAGAGGCAATCTCAGTGATATGTTGGTTATAACTGAGGTGTGTGTCGAGAAGAACACCCAAGTCCTTAACGACAGGCACAGGTGTTATTTCCTTGTCAAAAAGTGTTATACTGAATGATGACAGTTTCTTTAAAAGTTGTGGTAATCCAACAGCTAGAACCTTAGTTTTGTCCGGATTAATCAAAAGAGAGTTTTTACAGCACCACTGAGATATTCTCGTAAGATCTTCGTTTAAGGCGAGGATGGACGTGGATAATTCGGCAGGTGAAAAGGACAAATACAATTTACAATCATCAACATAGGAGGCAGATAGACAACGTTTAGGAACAGAAAGGAGGTCGTTAACATAGATTGTAAACAAAACCGGACCTAAAATAGAGCCTTGCGGAACTCCGAACTCAAGTGTGAGTACTTTAGAAACTGCGTCACCAATTCGAACGCACTGTTGTCGGTTAGAAAGGTAACTCTGAAACCAATTCAACGCACCCTGGGAAAAATCGAGATTTTGTAGCTTGGATAACAAGATGTCGTGTCGAATACTATCAAATGCTTTAGACATATCTAATAAAACCATGATGGAAACTTTCTTGTTATCCATAGCCTGGAGCAACTGATCTGTAACGTACAACAGAGCGGTTTCTGTCGAGTGAAGCTTTCTATTTCCGCTCTAATGTGCTGCCAGTTTATTACTTCTAATTAGATGCTCCATAAGTTGTCCATGTACCAACCTTTCAGTGACTTTTGAGAATATTGGTAATAATGAGATGGGGCGATAGTTGTAAGTGACATCTGGATTACCGCATTTGAGAATAGGTGTAACCTCTGCTGTTTTCCATGCACGTGCAAATGTGTTGGTAACAAAGGAGTTATTCACAATGTGGGTAATTGTTGTTAGCGTACTGGGTAAACTGTCTTTAAGAATTCTAGAAGATATCTTGTCAATTCCAGGAGCTTTGTTAGATGGTAGGCTTCTAATTACCCTGTCTACCTGATTTTCCGTGACTTGATGGAGAACGAATAATTCGGGGCTAACGTCGGTGGATATGTGTAAAGGAGTCGGCACATCCAAATTTACATTAAGTCCATGATGTAAAGATAAGTCCCTGGCTTTTTGAGCAGTATTACTGCCGACGGAAATGAAGAAATCATTTAATTCGTTAGCTAACCCAGTGGGATCCTCAGAAGCCATAAAATTATCTTGTTGTTTACGTGGTAGACACCGGTTAATGATTTTCCAAATTGAGTTAGAATTTCCATTGCTATCCAGGATCTGAGTCCTGACGTGAACTTTTTCGGCCACACGAATCTCTCTTTTCACTTCTTGACGAAAAAATCTGTATCCGTTCCAGTGGAGAGGGTCATTTGTTTTTCCCGCAAGTTTGCGCCATTGGTCGCGCGTTCTCATTAGTTGACGAATTTCTGGTGTTATAAAGGGGTTAGGTTTAGATCTAATTTTAACCCTCTTGACTGGAGCATGTTGACTTAGTACTTCCAAGAACAGTTCGTTGAATACATCAACTTGATCGTTGAAATCGTCAAATAGGCTTATTATGTGAAAAGGCGCATGTGACAAATCACGTAGGAAATTGTCGGCGCTGTAATTAGTATAGCTTCTAATAGTGACGTAACAGGGCTTGATCCTTGGCTTTTTTAACTTCAGCGAGATGTAAACAAGATTGTGATCGCTAATAGTTGACATAAGGACGTCGTTTGAAGCAATTAGTTTCTCATTCGTGGTCATCACAACATCGATTAACGATTCCCCATTCTCCGTGGCTCTGGTTGGTTTATTGATTAATTGGGTGAGGTTAAAAGTAGAGCAAAAATCGTTTAAAGCACGGGATTCTGTGTTATCTTGACCTCTTAGCCTCGTGTGCTAACTTTTTTTCCTTTCCACATTTTCACGTAATCTGCAATCTATTACGTAGAATATAAAGGGCAACGTGGAATCTGAAGTCTGTGTCACCATGGCCTAGAGAGCGATATTTTTATTAAATAATTAAAACTTCTCTGTTAGCGCTCACTTCAACAACTTAACCGTGATCTGCACTGTCCTTTGGTTTTACTTCATATAACGGTGCATGAAAAAACGAAAAACTACTGAAGGCATAAACCTGTACGATAAATTTGCTTGGTTCACGCAATAAAAAATTTAATCCCGCAACCTATCTTTGCAATAATTGGCTCGGCTCAAGAATGGCTCAAGAATGAGTTCGAAATCGAGTAAGTGCAAGAAAACAAGCCTTTTTTCAGAAAACTCCAGAAGTGATTAACATGTAACTTCTCCCTATGATATCCATATATTATCTAGGAAACAGGTAATGAGAATTTAACACTTAGTACTACAAATCTAACACCAAATTATCGTAACTAATTAACTTGGAAATGTGTATCAACTAGAGGGGAGAATTTACAATCAGATCTTAAGAGTAAAAAGGTTCAGGCAATTAAACCCACAAACCAAAGGTATAGGAAGCAATATATTCCCATCGAGCAACCTATTAACAAATTCTTTATTCAATGCGATTCTATTTACAACAATCGTTTTATTTTACTCACATTGAGCTATAACATTTCAAGTACTTTGTAACTCTCGTTGACCCAGAAAAAAAGATCGACAAAAGTTACTTTGAGTACCTATAATAATAAACTATCAAGTCCACAAAAACTATTAACGTTTTCAGGCTTCAAGCTGCTTTCACGACAGCCTTTTAGCATAAACTACTACTATGATCAGTAATGATTCAAAATATCTTTTTTCTAACCATTTCGTAACTGTCCTTTTTTAAGATTTAGCTTAAAATTAAGATCATTAAAATAAATTGGCGAGATCTCTTGTAAGCTAATGATGTAGATTAGTTTGACGCTGCTTCCAACTTTTACAGAAAGTGCTTTAAATAGCTATATTTCTAAATTGTAAGTTCAAAACCTGGTCTGTATTTCTCTACTATGGCTTGAACAGATTTTTTTTTTAACTCACTAATACTATAATTACTTTGAATATTTAGTCTGGTTAGCGTACAGCTTGGATTCTGTAACGCTTTACATAGACTGGCAACACCAGTATCAGTGATCTTATTACTCAACAGATTTAGTGTGGTTAGCTTACAGCTTGGATGCTGTAAAGCTTTACATAGACTGGCAACACCGGTATCAATGATCTTATTATGACTCAGGCCTAGTGTGGTTAGCTTACAGCTTGGATGCTGTAAAGCTTCACATAGACTGGCAACACCGATATCAGTGATCTCATTATCCCTCAGCTTTAGTGTGGTTAGCTTACAGCCTGGATGCTGTAAAGCTTCACATAGACTGGCAACACCGGTATCAGTGATCTCATTACTAAACACATTTAGTGTGGTTAGCTTACAGCTTGGATGCTGTAAAGCTTCACATAGACTAGCAACACCGGTATCAGTGATCTTATTACCCCTCAGATTTAGTGTGGTTAGCTTACAGCTTGGATGCTGTAAAGCTTCACATAGACTGGCAACACCGGTATCAGTGATCTTATTACCCCTCAGATTTAGTGTGGTTAGCTTACAGCTTGGATGCTGTAAAGCTTCACATAGACTGGCAACACCGGTATCAGGATCACTTCTGAGAGACTGTTCATCGGTATCAGTGACTGGTCCTCCTATAATCAATTGAGACACAAGAGAGTGTTCATTTATCAGTGAATTACAGACTCGTTGTATTCCAGACATTGTTAGGTGGGAATCGAAAAGCTCCAACTTCTTAACTGGGACGAACTTATCAGAACATTTGTGTTGTGCCTCTCTGGCTTCCTCTTTACTTAGTTCACTGATAATGTCCAATACAAATGATAAAGCAATGCTGTCTACATCTGATAAACCATTAAAAATCATGACGCCGTCTGAACTACTGAACGCTTGCGGATGATTCCTGATAAACGTTTTAGCGAATTCTTTGTCTTGATACTCACTCAGACACTTTGCTCTCAGAAGTGCAGTATCACTCCCTGAAACTCGACTACTGGTCAACAACTTTTCCATCAGTTCCTCTTTTCCCTCATTTGACAAAATGCCAGCCATGAATTGGAAAACCATTTCAGAGTATTTCTCGACTGGAATACAATTTTCCTTTACAAACCAATGGGCGGCTAAGAATTCTTGGACAGTGAGATGTGTGAAGCTGAAGTGTTTCGTGGTTCTGATCGAACCAGTCCTATAAGGCTGACCACAGTAAAGAAGACCACTACCTTTCAGTTTGTTGACTTCTTCCAACTCAAAACCGCCTTCTATTTCGCTTTCCTCAAAAGTTGGCTTACTTTCGCACAGAAGTTTTGCCGCTAGTTTTGATAATTTCTCTAATGTGGTTTTAATGACCGGAGGAAGGTTGAATTGTTCAGCAATTTCTTTCTGTCTGTATTCGGACTCGGAGCAGTGCTTGAGTTCAAAAATATCGATAAGTTTTGTGTAAATGTCGGTTGTTGAGACAGGAAGGTCACGAGGATTTCTTGTTTCGTTTAGAGTATACTCCATCTCGAAGCACAACAGATAACAGAGCATAGGAATATGAGCAAAACTGACTAGGTTCTCATTCTTCATGACATGTTCAAGCACAGCGCTCTTCATATTTTCGTTTTTCTTGAAGTACTTTTGAATGTATTCTTTAACCTGTTGTGAAGAAAATCCCACAATTTCTACGTACCGTCTAAAACGGATTCCTCCCAGCTTATCCGATTCATCAGGCCGCGAGGTTACAACAACGACAGAACCTTTCAGTATCTCTCCCTTGATGAGTTTTGAACATAATGCGGCCACCGGCATTTCAGATCTAGCGTCATTCTGATATTTTATCCCCGAGTTTCCAGTGATGTAATCTTGCTGAGAATACTCATCATAGCCGTCAAGGATAATCAAAACTTCTTCGGGATGGCTTACAATATACTCAAATGTAACATCATCTAGTATTGAAGAAAAGTTTAAGATTTCGCGTAAGGTCACACGCTTTTCCTCAAGCAAATTCAATTGACGGAAAGTAAGCAAATAAGCAAATTTGAAATTTGGAATTTTAATGTTTTCTCTTGCTCGGAATAATTTTTTGTTGGCCCAATCGCGAATCACCTTTTGGCAAAACAGAGATTTCCCAATCCCTGCTTTTCCAACGACAAGAATAGAATTAGGATTCTCCTGATCATTACTCGGGCCAAGAAATATTTCATCGCAGTGCTTAACTGGAGTACCGCTGACTTTTCCGTAACGCTTAAGCTCTTCACTCCTTGAATATGTCTCGTCATTCCTGGTGAGGCCTTTTCTTCCACGTTGTATGAGAAGATTAGTGAATATTTCATCTGTTTTTGCGTTGGAAATGTTGTGAAAGGCCAGCAGTTTGGGTTGGAACTCCGTTTGGTCTGTAATGGAAGTCTTTAAGGCTGTAGTGTAAGCAGTTATGGCTGAAGGATAAGAAAGAGAAAATATTTAATAAATAACAAGAACGCGAGGAGGACAGTTTGTCTACTTTACTGAATTCTTACTCCACAGGGTTGAACTTTTAAAGCTGTTGTGTAGGGACTTACGGCTAAACAAAAGGGGAAGGAAAATATCTTATTAATTATGTGAACACGAGTAAATGCAGTTTAAATACTTTCTTTCGAGTTCAGCACAGGGAGATTAACTAGCAAAGAGCCGAGTGCTTGAAAAGTGTCTATTGTGTCGATCGGTTGAGAAATCCACCCCTATCCAAAGGATAGAAAAGGTTGTTTCGTTAAAGCGTTATTCCTCCCTTAAAAATCAAGTATATCATAGGGTAAACAAACCCTTTCGGGCGGCTAGTATATCGGCTGACAATGTCCACTACTGAGCGACTGTCTGAAAAGTGAATATATGCAGGGGTAATCGGATAGAGCCGAGTAAAATTAAGGATTAATTTCACGGGTGCTTTCAGAAATCTAATAAGAAGATCAATAACGCACGCTGTTACATGTAAGCACGTTCGTGGAAAGCCATTTCAGTTTTCACTTAGTTTTATTTTTGTACAACAACGTCAAAGAAATGAAAGCAATCCTGTTGAAAAACATTTGCCAGCAATGATATCAAAAGTTTTAGGCAAAGGTAACCTATTTTAACGTTTTCTAAATTTTGGCACTTGCCTGGGGCAAGTACCAAAATTAATTTAAAAATGCCTTCTGTCTCAGCCAATCGGCATTTGGTAACTTTCCCCTCAGTCTATCTTACAAGGCCTAGAAGCGAAGTTTCGAGGGAAAATATAACATCATTAGGACAGTCTCCGAGCCACGAACATTATCAGTCAGCAAACCAGAAAACAGTTTATTTATTTTGTAGCTCTTAATTTTCATATCGCGCGAAAACCGCTTTTTAAAAAGCTAGAGTTGATCTGACTGCGGATGAGTATATGCGACCAACATTTTAATACCACTATCACTGGACTCAACAAAACGAGTGTGTTTTTCTTGTGTGCAAAAAAAGAGAAAAAAAAAAACAGAGATGAAAAGAGAAAACTTTGGAGAAGGCTTTTTTTCCACTAGCTTTGTTTCTCTCTGACGGAAACAATCAGAGGACAAATATCCACGCAGACGGGAGTTATTGCCTGATAACTTAGGTATCCAATAAAATAACACGAGAATTAATGGGAGGTTGCAATTCGTAATAATTGTTAACAAATGTCTCCCTCCCCCTTTCGCTTGATAAGGTTTGTAACAACAACAATGGATTTCGTGAAAAATTTATCCTTGAGAGGGGAGTGGAGTCTTGTCAGAATAGGTTGACAAGGGTTGCGTGACGTATCATTAAGGACGCTTGACCGGTCCTGTAAAGTCGCTTACAGCCATGAAAGATGGAAAAACCTACATTTCTCAAACTCCATCACACTTAACACCCCTCGTAACTAATTTCAGAAATAGATATTTTCGTCAATTTTGCAAAACCAGATTTTCCTAATTCTGAATCTCTGGTAAGAAGCACTCCCTTGAGTTTAAATATAAGTCAGTGAGGATCTCTCAAGTGCACGATATCTCTGACCTGGTTTACGCTTAAGCAGATTTCTTTTTCTGATTCGTGACCAATCCGGGACCTTTAGGGAATGGGATACCCTTAACCTAAAAGACCAATTTGTAATTAGAACAGCGTTCCGACTTAGCCGCTACTTTGGAGATCAAGAAGGCCGCCGAGGTGCCGTTAAGAGGAGATTCCTGAATCTGAATACTTTAAAACCATTTTTGAAGTTTTGAAGTTTATCTAACTTCATGGGAAAGTCTAAATCTGCAATTGGCAACAAAATTGTCATCATATTAGTCTTTCTATTGCCCTGGTTAAGTTAACCTATTTGCCTGAATAGTCCCGGGCCCTCAGAGAAATATTTACATCATCAAACGACAGATATTGAAACAGATGCTGTGACAATTGGTTCCGTTCTCATCTAGTTTGGGAGTACAGTCGAGGTGAAAAATCTGATTAAAAACCGTTTCAAGGCGGAGCGCTGCTACATTCAGCGATGTGCGTAATGAATTCGAATTCCTTAGCGACAGAGGCCTCCCCTCCCCCTCCCCCTTGAATAGATCAGAGGATGTTTCAGTTTTTTTAATTACTTCTCTGAAACCTTGCAACCAGCTGGTTTTTTTTTAAGTACGAGGAGAGTGGAGGTAGAGTTGAAAAGATCGAGAAGTAATTTGTATGGATTCCCAGGAAAGAACTAGGCAGGAGACATTACCTAGAAGAATGTTAAAGGAGTGCTAAAAATGGATATCATAGGCATAGTTGGCAAAGGAGGAACTATGCATGTGGAACTAACGATAGGGTTGTAGAATTTTTAGGGAAGATCAACTAATGTGACTTGCAGGTAGCCTATAAGTTCAGAAAACGTTTGGTATAGATTTGGCCTACAATGAGGTGGTACATAGTTGAAAAAAAGTTTACTGTAAAAATGTATGCCAGAATATTAAATCAGGACTTCAAGTTCACAATATGGGCCTAAGCGTGTTCGAAAAAGTTTGGAAAATCATTGTCTTTTCTATTACAAGTGCTGCGGTAGGAGTATTAAACCTATTGTAACAAAGTTTCTCAATTCTTTGTTTTACGAAAAGCAGTGTTACTCCTGGATTTAAAACCCAACTATTTATTTATTTATTTCATTTGCAACTATTCTACTCAAAGTTAAGGTACAGTACATACCACTCTTTGTCTTAAATGTTCTGACGTCTGGCTCACTGTCTCCTTGTTTGTTGACAGCAAAGAGCTTCATTTCGTACTCTGCGTCATACTCGAGACCAGTTATCTCGTAGTGAGTTTCCACAATGTTTCCCCGTTGAACCAGTTCTGTGGATTGTGTCATGGGTTGTTTCGTCCATTCCAGACGGTATTTAATGCTGCAATTACTGCTATTAGCCTCTACTTCTGACCAGGTCACAGTGAAATCTTTGTCAACTTCACTTTCTACATTTGTGATGATGGGTTTCTCAGGTAAACCTGTTCAAAATAATAATTCTTTTGAGTTTTGTCTGTGATGAAAGTGAAATACTTACTGTAACTAGATTCATCGCTGTGTGTAATGAATTTAAATTCCCTACCAACACACCCCCCCTTAAATAAACAAGTGGGTTTTTTAGTTTTTTCAATTACTTCTCTGACATTTGGCAACTTCCTGATTTTCTTTTAAGTAGAGGAGAGAGGGGGGGTGGGGTAGCAAAAACGGAGAAGTAATTCTTACCCCCCCTTACAAATTCACTGAAAAGGTAAAGAGTTGTAAAAAAAGTACTCAATAAACATCTATCCCAAAATATTAAATCATGACATAAAGTTCACAAAGTTATATCTAAACTCAACATGTTACTTCAAAGTAAGACAACAAGTATAATGATTGGTACTGAAATGTACAAGTATAGTAAAGCAAGTACAAGTATAGAAAATAGCACAGATGGTTTGGGTACGTGTTGAGTAAATTGATGGGATGTTTGTTTTTCACAATCCTTGGGCACGCGCTCAATTGCAATAGCAAAAGCGCGCGAGAAAACTGTGTTCAGCCACCTTAACATCACCAAGGAAAGTAGGCGGTGAAAAATTACGTACTAGTTTGTGCAAACCTTTCAAAGTGGCAAAATGTGATGAAATGAAGTCTGTTCAATGGAAAGGGCTGCTAAGCCTAATCTACAAATTAATTAAAGTCTGAGACAGTAGGAAGGAAACAATTCTAAAAGTCTGACGCATTCTATGATTCACTAATCATTATATAACTACTGTATGTAGTGAGCAATAAATATCACCAAGGCTACAAGTATTTCAATCATGAGAACACGAGGAACTTACCTTGAGCATGTAATTCATTGGCACCTAAATTATTAAAGAAACAAAAACAATGTTGTCAGTTTAACCCATTAACTCCCACAAGTGACCAAGAAAGAATTTCTCCTTACAATATAAATACAATATCAAGCAGACAAGTAATGAGAATTAAGAAATATATCAACAAGGGGATTGTTGGTTGACCCAACACAAAGTTTTTCAAAGTAACATCATAAGAATTATGTGGCAGACAGCGAAGACAATAATTACTAACGAAATCATAGGAGTGAAAATGTTAAACCAATTTCTTTTTAAGACATTCACTTAAAATGGTCTCAAACCAACGTGAAATCAATTCCACATTCCAAGAAAAAGGTTAAAAAAACATAAATATGTGAGCTGGCATCCATCACTTTCCTTCCCATTCCAAAAAGTTCGAACATCAAAATACAGTTGTACAGTTTAATCCTTTAAAAAATGTCATGAGTGACCAAGACCGAATTATTTTCTTCTTACAATATCAACCAGACAGGTGATGAGAACAAAAATAAATATCAATAAGGGATTAAAAATTGTTCTCCTACCAATTTATTTAAAGAAACATCATAAGAATCAATGGCAGACGGTAGGGAGAATTTCTAATGAGATCAGGGGAGTAAAACGTGTGAAAACAATTTGATGTGTTGCAAATTGGCCCTGGAATAATTATATTTCAAATCACATCAAATCTCTTTTGTAGATGTCATTAGCCTCTGTCAGTTCTCCATTTTTTGGCTGTTATATAAACCAAACTAACTACAGAATACAGGTTTTCTCCTCACTCACAGAATGAACTGTTATCCATTGTTACATCCCTCAATGTAACCAAAAGTTTCTCCCTAACACTTACAGTAACCATTTAAATCCTTTGAGAGGTCTGCATCTATTTTTTCATTACACTAATACTGTTGAGTCATTCATAAAGATGACGGGAATAGAGGAAATTATTGCCAAACTAGGAAGCTTTGATTATTGAATGAATTCTCCTTGTCAGTTCCCAAGTAAATGTATAGAGAAAAGTATGGAGAATATGAATACAGACTTCAGGGTGCAAAGGTTTAAAGAAACCATGTTCAACTTATGGGAATCAAAATTAGTGTAACTTGATTGATTTCCTATTTTGTAAACTGATACTGAATGACTCATTCTTATTGCAATCCATAAGTTTATGCTGTGGGAACTTAGATCTAAATCACATCTATCCTTTAAAAAAAAAGATTGAGACAGAAATACCTGCATTATAGTGAGGCCAATCTTGGAATATGACTGGATCACTCAAAATGTTGGCCACAACAGATGCTGCCATCACACAAGCAATTTGTTTCCATTTCTCACTTGAAGACTCCCTTTCATTTGCAAAGTCTTTGACGCCCTTGACTACCACCCATTCTGTCTTAAAATCATAGGCTGCTGCAAACACTCCTGAAAAAAAAAAAATTCATGAATGTCTCTTAACACTGACATGTCTCTTAACCATTATAAGCTTATTTCTTTGCATCCTTGTGATTATTATTGTTCAATTGAAGTTCACACAGATTCATACTCTAGCTTCTGGTAAACATCCACATCACAGAAAGAGGTTTGTGTAAGTCCCTACATGTACAACCAATGTTCACAAGAAAACTTGTACACCAAGACCGTTAAATTAATTTTCAGTTTACATTTCTCAAGAGACAAAATGTTATCAATTAGATTTAACTCTCTCACTCCCTAGATCTAATTATCCTATAATGTTGGTTGAGAGAATTGGGTTTTGGATCCACTAATAATCCCTTTCTTGATATTTTTTCTATTCGATCTTATTACTTGTCTGCTTGATATCATATTGATATTGGAAGGAGAAACTCTTTCACAATTCATGACATCCTGAAGGGGCAAATCAATTGTAAATTAATTAATTTGTCACCTTCACCCTTACAAAAACATCTTCCTACCAAACCCTAGCCTAAAACAAAATCAAATTTGCATATACAATTCCTGCAAGGTTTCTTGAGCCAGCTGAGACAATTCTAGCACAGCTTCTCTAAAAACACTTGCTACAAGTGCAAATACTGTACCTTTGACTCATACATCATCACAATTAGCATGATTCTCACCTCCACCTTCCATTTCAACTGCAATTGCTTCAGGATGTTGACCAATCATGTCCTTGTTTGCCTCTGAGATACTCAGAAACACTCCATCACAGTGCACTTTGGCATTATATTCATCAGCATTTTGTAAAGGTGTCTTCCACCCATCAGCCACATGTTTGATCAGGTTACCAATATCTCTGCTCGGGGGAGTTTTGTGTGCAGCTGTTATCAGCTTTGCTGAAACAACCACATCTCCTAGCTTAGCCTCTCTGCTGTTCAAACCACTGCAGGCACCAACAGAAATAATAGCCCTGGGTCTCAAGAGTGAGATGGCATCTTTTGTCGCAGACAAAGAGCCCCCAGGAACATCAGAACCTTTGGAGCACCTCATCAATGCGATTTTCATTTTCTTTCCTTCATCACCCATGCACCCAAAGTACACATAGCCAATACTGTTGTGGTAACTCTTAAAGGGTTCCTTCAGGTAGGTAAAACAGCTTAAGAACTCACAGTCCTCCACTGTTAATAACAGAATATCAATAGGGAGTTTGACATATTTGCTCCAATCAGAAGAGGTGACTGGAAGATCACTCATCAGTGGAAGTGTAACACTGAGCTTTGGTGGGCTGGCTTTACTATTCTGTGCTGATCTATTCTCTCCTGACACTAGTACTGTCTCTGAAAACAAAGAATGGAGTTTTAATATTTTTTCCATTCATTCATCACAAGTTATTAGATGATCCACATGAAATCAAAGACAATGTAGAAACAGAATAGAAAACCAGTTATCAATAATATACATGTATCAATGAGTCCTTGGCCATGCGTAAAACAGTTTATTATATTCATACCGAGATTTACGCACCAAAAGGCATCGAGATTAAAATAGTCTCTTCGTGCTGGAAGAGCCAGCTGATTGGTCACATCATTTTTTTTTCACTAGTGAAAAAAGACGTATCGACGCTCTGATTGGCTATATCATTATTTTCACTAGTGAACAAAACTGTGTTGCTCGCTTGCCGCTCCTCTTGACTGACAAATAGCACATTTCTAAGAGCTTAGGTGCATTTTTCTTTAGAAAGATGGCTTCAAATCAGACTAACCGTTTCCAGAGCCTAGATTCATCAGTAGAAGAGTTCATACACGGTAACGAAAATGAAAACACCAAGAAAAAGACCAAACATGATGTCCATCTGTTCCACGAATTTCTTGTTTTAAAAGGTAAAACGAGACAAATGGACCGAGATAAGTCTCGGATTTTCACTTCTTTATTTCAAAATTTTGAACCTCTATAGAACTATTTCAACATAAATTATTTTCTGGATGTCTTAATTTATTCTACCTAGTTCTGCCTTTTAACGGCATTTTCGCTTAATAATTTAGATGTAAAGATGTAAAGAAGTATTTTACAAGGAAACGATTTCAGTGCAACTCCTGAAAGGCGGCTTGACCGCGCGTTACTTTCCTTTGAAAGAAAGTAAAGATACATATAATTCTTAACCCCCCCTTGCAAATTCACTGGAAAGGTACAACGTTGGAAAAAATTTACTCAATAAACATATATCCCAAAATATTTAATCATGACATAAAGTTCACAAAGTTATATCTAAACTCAACATCTTACTTCAAAGTAAGACAACAAGTATAATGATTGGTACTGAAATGTACAAGTATAGTAAAGCAAATAATTTGGGTGTAATCTCTGAATCAAAATACTCAGACAAAAGATTTTTAATTCTATGCCATGATCATTGAGGTGTTTTGCTTTCAGAGGCATACATTTTCAAAATGGTTGGCTGGTAATCAATACCAACAAAGAGATTCAACTACTGTAATTGATGCAACAAGAAACATCAATAAAAGATTGATAAACTACTCTCTCCAGCATCAAAAATTAGACACAAGTCTAATCAGGAGAAATTTGATGATAGTTAGGGGTTAAAAAGTTTAAATGCAGAGGCTCTCAAAATCACATGTCAGATCATTTCTTTTCGCTGACTGTTGACATGCATGCCCACTACCATTCATTCAAATTGTTTAACATTTTATGTTGCTTCGATTCTTCCAACGCTCATTTAAAAACAAAAAAACCCTCAAAACTCTGTTCTCTCGGTGTGCAATAATCATGTTGGCATTTTTTTCAGACAGATTACATGGTTTCCATTAGAAAGCATCCATGTGTTACAATAAACAAAGAGTTCTGAAATGAAGTGGCAAATGTTAAATCCAATGAAATTAATTAGGTACACACCAGTCTTTGTCATAAATGTTGAGACCTCTGGCTCACTTTCTCCATGTCTGTTGAAGGCAAAGAGTTTCACTTCATACTCTGAGTTATACTCAAGATTGGTAATTTTGAAGTGAGTTTCATCAGTGTTTCCTTGTTGACAAAGTTTGCTGGCTCCTGTCAACGGTTTCTTCCTCCATTCCAGACGGTATTTAGGGCTGATATCGGTGCAGTTTGTATTTGATGCTGACCAAGTTAGAGTGAACTCTACATCCACCTCACCTTCCTCTTTTTGGATGGTTGGTTTGTCAGGTAAACCTTTGAAAATTATTGAATCAGGATTTTTAATTCCTGACAGATGCAACTGTTACTAACAGTAGATCTTTCAGGTAATTAACCATATCTCTAAAACATTGAGTGTTCATCTTGTATAATGATCTCTTTCACAAATGATATCAATGGAAAACTATCCATTAGAATTATGACATTATGACTGAACAAGTTTAAATAAATGTACATGACTGTACATACCAATCTTTGTCTTAAATGTTCTGACATCTGGCTCACTCTCTCCTTGTCTATTGACAGCAAACAGCTTCACTTCGTACTCTGCGTCATACTCGAGACCAGTTATCTCGTAGTGAGTTTCCACAATGTTTCCCCGTTGAACCAGTTCTGTGGATTGTGTCATGGGTTGTTTCATCCATTCCAGACGGTATTTAATGCTGCAATTACTGCTGTTAGCCTCTACTTCTGACCAGGTCACAGTGAAATCTTTGTCAACTTCACTTTCTACATTTGTGATGGTGGGTTTCTCTGGTAAACCTGTTCAAAATAATTATTCTTTTGAATCTTGTCTCTGATAAAAGTAAAATACTTACTGTAAGTAGATTCATTGCTGTGTGTAATGAATTTAAATTCCCTAGCAAAACACCCCCCTTAAATAAACAAGTGGATTTCTTAATTCTTTCAATCACTTATCTGACTTTTTGCAACCTCCAGGTTGGTAGTTACTAAAACATGGAACCACCCAAAACCATCCAAAACCACCCAAAACCACCCAAAACCATCCAAAGCCACCCAAAAGCCACCCTAAACGAAAAAGGTGGTTTTTGGGTGTTTCCTGTTTTAGTAACTACCCCTCTAGGTTTTCTTTTAAGTAGGGGAGAGAGGGGGGTAGGGCTGCAGAAACGGAGAAGTAATTCTTACCCCCCCTAGCAAATTCACTGAAAAGGTATAAGGTTGGAAAAATTGTATTCAGTAAACATAAAAATAAACTCGAGTCGGCATCATGTTTTCGTGCCACTTTGTGGCACTCTTTAGACAACAAAATTCATCTCAGAGGTGGAAACACAGGTAGGTGAGATTTTTTTTTTCAATTCAACTGCCAGTTGATGTCAAAATTGTCACATAACCTGTACCTCTCTCTTATTCGCAGTGGCGCGTGTTTAAGGCAAAATCAATAGATTACCCGCTGGTTAACGGCCAGAAATTACGGTAATTGACACAACAAGAAACATCAATCAAAGATTGATAAAATACTCATTTCAGCTGACGTTTCGACCGTTAGCCCTTCGTCATTTTTCTTTTTCAACCGTTTTTGCACTGAAAGTTATTTTTCAGTTTGTCACCTACTTTAATTGCCTTTGCCGCCATGACCGTAAATATGCAACCTTTAGGCTGGGCTCAGCGCAAAATTCCAACTTCTTCCCAATGATATATTGATTCAAACTAACTAACTAGCTAGAATAGGTTGGAGGAGTATGGAAATATAAAAATATGTTGCGGTTTCGGCGCACTTTTAGTACAGACAGTCAACTTATGCACAGTTTCAAAAATTCCACCCAACATTGCACAAAAAGCGGACTCAATTTTTTACGAAATTTACGCCTTTAACCCATGGTAGACGCCTCAATTGAACACTTTGAAGCTTTTTCATACTTGATGATACCATAAAACAGCATTCAGGAGGGAAAAATCTCCACACCCATCTACAAAAATATTGCCGCTCAAAGCTGATTCATCGCTGTAAGCGGCCTACTGTTTTGTTTACCATGCAGAAAGAAGAAAAGAAATCACTAAAAGGCAAGATGGATATGTCAAATGGTCATGTTAATCCAAAATATTTCACATTATCCATTTAGAGAGTGTCCTTATTAACATTACTTTGAGGTGTGGTAATTTTAAATTGGATAATGTATCCTCTAATTTTGTAGATAATTAATTTATTCATAAGACCCATCTGCTTTTTTTATACCCAAAAGTTCCAATGAAATCGCCAGAAAATAATATATTCACGGAAACACACCAGATAAGCCAAGTGGATAATTATTTTCATCAATTTTTCAAGACTTGATAAACTGAAAGGAAACTAATGTCCATAATGTTCGCGTAGTCCAACAATTCCGCCCAAGTTTGAACAAAAAGTTATTTCTTACGTCTCCAAACTTCTCCCATCGGGAATTACATAAGACATATATGTATGTGCAGGCGGTCATTATCTTCAACCCTGATGATGGCAAACAACCGAAAACCTTTGGTTCAAACATTTTAATTTTTTCTAATCAAGTCAACTTCACGAAAACATGGGAACTTCATTTACAAGGAAAGACTACCAGGACGTCTCCTGAAGCACTCGAGATCATAGGGAGGAAAGAAAAACTGAAACTATTGGGTGTTACTTTTGAGCAAGTGCCAGTTAATTGGGACACTAATATTGATTATTTACTTAGTAAGCCTAGCAGCAGGTTGTACATTTTAAGAATATGTAAATGTTATAGCTACTCTAATGAGAATTTAGACTTACTTTTTCAAAGTTTGATCCTTTGAGTTTTTACATATGCTATTAAGGTCTGGGGGTGTGCTTTTCAAAGTAAATATTTAAGTAGAATTGATAGGCTCTTTACCAGGTGTTACAAGGTGGGTTACTGTTTAAAGCAGCACAGTATCTTGGATATCCGTGGTAATAGAGATATGAAACTCATTGTTGTTAACATCATTAGGACAGTCTCCGAGCCACGAACATTATCAGTCAGCAAACCAGAAAAGAGTTTATTTATTTTGTAACTCTTAATTTTAATATCACGCGAAAACCGCTCTTTAAAAAGCCAGGGTTGATCTGACGGCGGATGAGTATACGCGACCAGCTTTTTAATACCACTATCACTGGACTCAACAAAACGACTTTGTTTTTGTTGCGTGTGAAAAAGAGGAAATAGAGATGATAAGAGAAAACTTTAGAGCAGGCTTTTTTTCCCACTAGCTTTGTTTCTTTCTGACGGAAACAATCAGAGGACAAATATCCACGCAGACGGGAGTTATTGCCTGATAACTCAGGTATCCAATAAAATCGAACGAGAATTAATGGTAGGTTGTAATTCGTAATAATTGTTAACAAATCTTTCCCTCACCCTTTCGCTTGATAAGGTTGGTAACAACAACAATGAATTTCATGAAAAAGTTATCCTTGAGAGGGGAGTGGAGTGTTGTCAGAATAGCTTGACAAGGGTTGCGTGACGTATCATTAAGGACGCTTGACTGGTCCTGTTAAGTCGCTTACAGCCATGAAAGATGGAAAAATCTACATTTCTCAAACTCCATCACACTTAAGACCCCTCGTACCTAATTTCAGAAATAGATATTTCCGTCAATTTTGCAAAACCAGATTTTCCTAATTCTGAATCGCTTTTAAGAAGCACTCCCTTGAGTTTAAATATAAGTCAGTGAGGATCTCTCGAGTGCACGATAGCTCTGACCTGGTTTACGCTTAAGCAGATTTCTTTTTCTGATTCGTGACCAATCCGGGACCTTTAGGTAATGGATACACTTAACCTAAACCACCAATTTGTAATTAGAACAGCGTTCCAACTTAGCCGCTACTTTAAGGGTCAAGAAGGCCGCCGAGGGAGTTAAGAGAAGATTTGGAATCTGAATACTTTAAAACGGTTTTTTAAGTTTTGAAGTTTACGTAACTTCATTGGAAAGTCTAAATCTGCAATTGGCAACAAAATTGTCAGCATATTAGTCTTTCTATTGCCCTGGTTAACTTAACCTATTTGCCTGAATAGTCCCAGACTCTTAGAGAAATATTTAAATCACTAAACGACCGATGTTGAAACAGATGATGTGACAATTTGTTCCATTCTCATCTAGTTTGGGAGTACAGTCGAGGTGAAAAATCTGGTTGAAAACCGTTTCAAGGCAGAGCGTTGCTACATTCAGCGATGTGCGTGATGAATTCGAATTCCTTAGCGACAGAGGCCTCCCATCGCTCTTCCCCTTGAATAGACCAGAGGATGTTTTAGTTTTTTTAATTACTTCTCTGAAACCTTGCAACCTGCTGGTTTTTTTTTAAGTACGAGGAGAGTGGAGGTGGAGTTGAAAAGATCGAGAAGTAATTTGTATGGATTCCCAGGGAAGAACTAGGCAGGAGACATTACCCAAAGGAATGTTGAAGGAGTGCTAAAAATAGATATCATATGCATAGTTGGCAGAAGAGGAACTTTGCATGTGGAACTACCGATAGGGTTGTAAACTTTTTAGGGGAGATCAACTAATGTGACTTGCAGGTAGCCTATAAGTTCAGGAAACGTTTGGTATAGATTTGGCCTACAATGAGGTGGTACATAGTTGAAAAAATGTTTACAGTAAACATATATGCCAGAATATTAAATCATGACTAGAAGTTCACAATATGGGCCTCAGCGTGTTTGAAAAAGTTTGGCAAATCATTGTCTTTTCTTTTACAAGTGCTGCGGTATGAGTATTAAACCTATTGTCACAAAGTTTCTCAATTCTTTGTCTTACGAAAAGCAGTGTTACTCCTCAGTGGATATAGGACCCAACTATATTTGTTTATTTCATTTGCAACTACTCTACTCAAAGTTAAGGTACAGTACATACCACTCTTTGTCTTAAATGTTCTGACATCTGGCTCACTGTCTCCTTGTTTGTTGACAGCAAACAGCTTCATTTCGTACTCTGCGTCATACTCGAGACCAGTTATCTTGTAGTGAGTTTCCACAATGTTTCCCCGTTGAACCAGTACTGTAAATTGTGTCATGGGTTGTTTCGTCCATTCCAGACGGTATTTAATGCTGCAATTACTGCTGTTAGCCTCTACTTCTGACCAAGTCACAGTGAAATCTATGTCAACTTCACTTTCTACAGTTGTGATGATTGGTTTCTCAGGTAAACCTGTTCAAAATAATAATTCTCTTCAATTTTGTCTCCGATGAAAGTAAAATACTTACTGTAAGTAGATTAATTGCTGTTGTAGTGTATTACCCATTGGCGCATGCGTGCGAGAGTTGTTGTTAGAACACGTTGTCCACCATTAAACTGTTAAGTTAATGTGCGTTGGTTTAATCCGAGTGTTATTGGTTAGATCCGAACCATCCGGGCGGGATACTACAACTGGCGACGAGGATAACCACTGATTGAAGGATCTATATTGTAGTTTGAGAATGGCTGCCGCAATTATCACTGATTTAGGTGGAATATCTAGCTTCGATCCTCACGGGAATCCTACAACTGTTGGAGCACGATGGAAGAAATGGAAGCGATCATTTGAATTACTCATCGTTGGAAAAGGAGTAAAAAACGCAGCGCAAAAGAAAGCTCTTCTTCTTCACTGTGGAGGTCCACAAATGTAAGATGTTTACTACACGTTTCCAGAAGCTCGAGAACCTGGCGAAGGTGAAACTGTTTACACAGTAGCGATGGAACAACTCGATCAATACTTCACGCCCCAAGTCAATGTCCCCTACGAGAGACATCTGTTTCGAACTATGGCTCAGTTCCCTACTGAAAGCGTCGATCAGTTTATCACAAGGCTTCGTGAAAGGGCAGAATACTGTGAATTCGGTGATGCCAAGGATGAAAATATTCGTGATCAGATAATCGAAAAATGTATGTCTAGTCGTTTGCGAAGGAAACTTCTGGAGAAAGGAAGAGGACTGACCTTAGAGCAACTACAAAATACTGCAAGGTCTATGGAAGCCAGCGACAGACAAGCAGAAGCTATTGAGAACCCAAATGAAGGATTGACAAAAGGACTAAATTCCGTCCAAGAGAAAACTGAAGGGAAGAGATGCTACAGATGTGACATGTCAGGACACACTCAGGATGACAAGCGATGTCCCGCAAGAAACAAAGAATGCCG
>NC_142525.1:7210000-7345000 GCF_964205215.1 Stylophora pistillata
AAACATGTAATTTAATCATTTCAACAAGTAATAAAAATGCAGGTCTTCACAAAACAGTGGTTGGTTTGCCAGGTCAACCTATTGAAATGTATGTCTGTTTAAAATTTTTTTCTGATGAATGTCAAATAGTTCAATCATGTTATTCCTACTCCAAAACATGAGTATAATTGTAAATCTGTTAAGGATTCACAAATAGTATTGATAGAAGGGGATTTATATTACACAGTCAATGATTTTCATATTGTTTCCATGGCCCAGTTGTATTCAAACTTGTACTAAAAGTTCAAAGTCTAAGTCTAATCTACCAATCAACTTAAGAGGTAATTGTAATCAAATGTCATTGAAAAGTAGAAAAAAACACATGCATGGGAATTGTAATTTTTTTTTTGACAAATGGTATTACCCCTTCGCACCCTGACATTGTCTGTATACATATTCTCCATACTGTACTGTTTACATTTCCTACGGTGCTGACATTAGGAGAGTTTGTTGAACAAGGTTAGGGCTCCTATAGCTTGTGATCATTTCCCTTACTCTTGTGTGATTCAGGAATGATATTTTAAGGAGAAATTTGATGATAGTTACGGGTTAAAAAGTTTAAATGCAGAGGCTCTCAAAATCACATGTCAGATAATTTCTTTTCGCTGAATGTTAACATGCCCACTACCATTCATTCAATTTTTTTACCATTTTATGTTGCTTCGATTCTCCAAACGCTCATTTAAAAACAAAAAACCCACAAAACTCTGTTCTCTCAGTGTGCAGTAATCATGTTGGCATTTTTTTGAGACAGATTACATGGTTTCCATTAGAAAGCATCCATGTGTTACAATAAACAAAGAGTTCTGAGATGAGGTGGCAAATGTTATATCAAATGAAATTAATTAGGTACACACCAGTCTTTGTCTTGAATGTCATGACCTCTGGCTCACTTTCTCCATGTCTGTTGAAGGTGAAGAGTTTCACTTCATACTCTGAGTTAAACTCAAGATTGGTAATTTTGAAGTGGGTCTCAACAATGTTTCCTTGTTGACAAAGTTTGCTGGATCCTGTCAAGAGTTTCTTCCTCCATTCCAGACGGTATTTAGGGCTGTCATCGGTGCAGTTTGTATTTGGTGCTAGCCAAGTTAGAGTGAACTCCACATCCACCTCACCTTCTTCTTTTTGGATGGTTGGTTTGTCAGGTAGACCTTTGAAAATTATTGAATCAGGATTTTTAATTCCTGATAGATGCAACTGTTATTAACAATAGATCTTTGAGGTAATTAACCATATGTCTAAACACTGTGTGTTCATCTTGAATAATGATCTCTTTAAATTTAATTAACTAAACAAAAGAGTAACATCACGTGCATTTTCTATGCTCCTTGAAACCTTTGCATTACTTTGCTCTCATCTCATTAACCTTTAATTTGTTTAGCCAGAAGATGATTCTTCTTTTCTCCTAATTCTGCACAATTTCCTGATCAATGTACAATACAATTCAACTCACCTAAGATGTCTTCTACTCTTGATTTCTTGAACCAAACTGGATCACATATAAGCTGCAGCTCATTAACCTCAAAGTTTAAAATTCCAACTGCTTTAGTGTTCCTCTCACCTTCTTCCAGTAAAACAGTCGAGCAACACTCTGTAGGGCTGGGTAGGTGACTATCATCATTTTCGGGAACAAGTTTCCCTTGCATGTATTCGTATCTATTACTTCCAATATAAACAAACAGGGGTTTGCTTTCCTTTACACCTATCTTAGGTTCGAGATCCCTTAAGACACTGGAGTGCTTGCGTCTAAATCGGTTGTGGTTTAGTTCTGAACACTCAGAATCAACAAAAATCACCACCAATCCAGAACTGACATAAAGTGGACTTTTTTTTATGATACTCTCCAATGGGTAACATTTCAGTTTTGAGTTTGGTTTAGTAAACTCCACTTGGTATTTCTCAGCTTCAAAGTTCTCTTTTGGAATGAGTTTGGAACTTGTTATGATAAAGTACTCACTCCAATCAGGGTTTCGGACCTTAGGCTCATAAAATAAACACCCCCAGCCAACAGCTCCATCTTGACATGTTATTTTGCAGAGTGCCTTGCGTCTCTTCCTTTCAAGTACATCATATGATGGCTGAAACATGAACGCCATGAAAGATTCTGCCATTTCACTGGAAAGAAGCCAGGATTACCTTGATGGTGAGAGAAAAAAAAACTTATTAACATCATATCCAAGTTACAACCATAAAGATGTACGTTCCATCGTACTGGATTTGTTTGATTGAAAGAGTCCTCGCAAGCTACAATTACTACATAAGATCCATGTAATAGCCCTTGCCAAAGGAGTAGTGTCTTGTTAATTATCTTTAAGTTGGTCACTAGATTATGATAGCCATGATGCGATAATGTATTCTCATACTTAAAATGTTCATCATATGTTACTGTTGTGATTCCCCTAACAACCAACCGACCGATCCACAGAGATACAAATGGCCACTGAAACCAAAATGCACTCTACAGTCAGAGGTTTTAATAAATTTTTCCATCAGAAGCTGCCAATGGTGTATTAATAGGTAGATGTGACCAGAAAGGGGCCGTAAAGGCCAAACCCAAACACAAGAGCCTCAGAATAAATCCTTAGAAACCTTTACAGGTATGTTAAAGTATGGATGGTAAACTTTATCGCCCCCGCAAATTAATACTAAACAATTGGTTCATGCTTAACTTTCAACTGGGGGTAAATTGAGGTAATGATAGAAAACTTTTTTGCCCTGCATGCAAATACTCTACAATTGGTTCATGCTTTCAACTGTGGGTAACTATTTAGGGCGACCCTAAAAGCCAGAACGATGGAATGCTAGAGCAACAGAATGCTGGAATGACAGAATGCTGGAACAATGAAATGCTGGAACGACAGAATACCGGAATGCTGGAATGACGAAATATGATCCCAAATGCTAAAACGCGGAACGACGGTATATGACCCCGAATCCTAAAACCCAGAAAGACGGAATATGACCCCAAATCCTAAAACCTGGAACGGATGTCAGGACATGTTGACAAAGACAATAACGCACGTGACTAAAACTAAGTGTTGATTTTTCATTCCTTTGCTGTGTTATGAATAATTATGAACCATTATACATGAAAGGTAGCTGCATTGTAAACCTGTTTATTTATCTTTTGTTCTGCTAAGGAGATGGCTCAGGAGATTTCGTGGTCAGTTTCATTGCATACCGCGAGCATTTTTGGCACATTTGTTTGAAGTACTAACGAATCCATTCTAGAGCAGCTGTAGGTGCACTTAAAAAAAAAATCATATTTTACTTTTAAGGAAAGGTCATGAGTTGGTTCTGCTGCCAATCAATTGCAGAAGTATCAGAAGATTAGGATTAATGTGAAACTAATTGAAGACTTGTGATGAACTGACTCGACAGCGCCACGAATTAGGCCAATTTTGAAGGTTTTGTTAAAGAAAATGCCGTAAGCCGTTTCAATTAGATTTCTCCTACACGAGGGAGAATTTTAACAAACGAAGGTTGCTGTCATATGTATTGGACTAAAGCCTACCAGTGGACAAAGTATGGATGAAATTGAATTTTGAGCTGTCTCCGCGATTTCTTTGATTTTTACTGGCATTTAATCTTAAGTTGTTTATTGGAAAAAGGCATTTCCCCTCAAAAAGTCTATTGATTCACATTAACGAGTATGAAGAGTGAACACTAAATGTAGTGTGCAAGTAAACACAATATTTCATTCATAGAGAACAATCCCTTTCTTTCCTTCAAATTTAAGGCTAAATGAGTGTATAAGTCATAAAAAAAATGCCTATGTATGCCCTATCTGAGAGCTTGATTATGGTACAAGTCTGTTAAGATTGACCCCCTTTCGGTTTATCAAGTAACTAAACTGTTAACAGAAGAGAGCACCTTATAGCATAGTTTTTTCAACTCTTGGCAAATCTCCTTAACTGACATTATTTGCCATTCTATATCTCTTTGCACAGATATTATATATTTTATTGTAAATCAAACGTAATTCAGCCTGTGGCTGCAAGGTTTTTGATAATAAACTATCTATCTATCTATCTAGTTAATAGAACACTGCAAATATCACCTTTAGTCTTCTAAGTTTCCTGGGTAGTCTTCAGCATACTCGATTAGTGCTGGTGAGTTAATTTCAGAATATCATCCAAAATGTCGAAGTAATAGCAAGTATGATAGACATTGTAAGAAATATACAACTTTTTTGAGAGACATGTTTGGGCATGCATATGACATCTTCACTCAATGAGTACTCATTGACTGAGTGAGTACTCATTTACTCACTGACTGAGTGAGTACTCATTTACTCATTGACTGAGTGAGTACTCATTTACTCATTGACTGAGTGAGTACTCATTTACTCATTGACTGAGTGAGTACTCATTTACTCATTGACTGAGTGAGTACTCATTTACTCATTGACTGAGTGAGTACTCATTTACTCATTGACTGAGTGAGTACTCATTTACTCATTGACTGAGTGAGTACTCATTTACTCATTGACTGAGTGAGTACTCATTTACTCATTGACTGAGTGAGTACTCATTTACTCATTGACTGAGTGAGTACTCATTTACTCATTGACTGAGTGAGTACTCATTTACTCATTGACTGAGTGAGTACTCATTTACTCACTGACTGAGTGAGTACTCATTTACTCATTGACTGAGTGAGTACTCATTTACTCATTGACTGAGTGAGTACTCATTTACTCATTGACTGAGTGAGTATTCATTTACTCATTGACTGAAGATGGCATATGCATGCCCAAACATGTCTCTCAAAAAAGTTGTATATTTCTTACAATGAATATCATCCAACTTGACATGTATGGATTTGAATAAATTTTGCGTGTTCTGCATGGAGATGTACAAACACACTTATAGCAAGCAACACCGGCTGTAGGCAAATTATCCTGCTGTTAATTTGTTTCTTTTTTAGGTTAGTTGAAATGCCTTATGGCTGTAAAAATATCTTATGTAATTAATGCAGCCTGCAAGAAGAACAAGGTGTGAAACTGACTTTCTTGACATTCCTACACTCGATTCCCATTCTAAACTCCATATTCCAGATTCCTTATCTTACATTTCGCCAAAACGTGCTCAAACATGGCAAAAAAGTTCTCAAATAGTGCTCGATAGCTACAGAAACTGCTTTATATCTAGAAATAGCGCACAAAAGTTGCTCGCAGTAGCGTTTTTGTTTTTTTATTATTTCCTAGCAGAGATATATACATATCCTAGTTTAATCAAACTTTTAACTCTCGATTTTCAGTCGAGTATAGCAGCGCGTGTCGTAAAAAACTCTTTATCAGTCATGCATAGTTTCTAAAAGCAGTCATAGCATCACAGAACCGTATAAAATCAACCTTATTAAGCTACCACGGTTATTAGTCTTTCTTCGATCTATTGTATCGAGGCATCACAGAAACTTCAATTCAAGAGCGCTAAAAGTTTTGATGAAGACGAAGTCGCGAACCAATCAACTTGGACTGTCCCACGCTTGGAAGGACCTTAGCTCGTGCAGTTCCATGACAACAGTTAGCTAAATAGGTGACAAAGTGGAATTATTCATAATTCAGCTTCATGATAATAGAATTACTCGGCGTTACTTAATTAAAACGTTTCGAAGACAAAACATTGCATTTGACAAAGGGAAAGTTGTGAAAATTGTGCTGAAATTTTTTCCAAACAGCGCAAAAATGCTCAAACTCTGATAAAAAGTCATTGTGATCAAGACTGCTGGGAATGTAAAATAGTGCTCCAAATTCGAAAAAGTGCCAAAAAACGCCCAGCGCAATCGGGACAGGCCTACTTACATACCTAATTAAAAATTCCACTTTTGTCATGGAACTCCACGAGCTAAGGTCCTTCCAAGCGTGGGAACAGTCCAATTTGACTGGTTCGCGACTTCGCGTTCATCAAAACTTTTAGCGCTCTTGAATTGAAGTTTCGAGAATATTCCATGGCTGTAATCACAACAGACACTTGTATCCTTACACTTATTGCTTCTTTAAATTGTGCAAGAAAATCTCTTATAACAACAAACATATGAAACATATGTGTGAACTGCGGTTATGAGACTTATATGAGCACGATCCTTCGCAGTAAAGCACTATTTGAGCAATAGTGAAAATCAGACCTGAAAAAAATTTCAGGCCTGTACGGGATTCGAACCACTGACCTCTGCGATACTAGTGCAGCGCTCTACCAATTGAGCTAACAAGCCAACTGGGAGCAGGCCATCAAATTAATTCGACATAAACCCGTAGATGATAAATCAAACAACAACAAACATATGAAACATATGTGTGAACTGCGGTTATGAGACTTATATGAGCACGATCCTTCGCAGTAAAGCACTATTTGAGCAATAGTGAAAATCAGACCTGAAAAAAATTTCAGGCCTGTACGGGATTCGAACCACTGACCTCTGCGATACTAGTGCAGCGCTCTACCAATTGAGCTAACAAGCCAACTGGGAGCAGGTCATCAAATTAATTCGACATAAACCCGTAGATGATAAACCAAACAACAACAAACATATGAAACATATGTGTGAACTGCGGGTATGAGACTTATATGAGCACGATCCTTCGCAGTAAAGCACTATTTGAGCAATAGTGAAAATCAGACCTGAAAAAAATTTCAGGCCTGTACGGGATTCGAACCACTGACCTCTGCGATACTAGTGCAGCGCTCTACCAATTGAGCTAACAAGCCAACTGGGAGCAGGCCATCAAATTAATTCGACATAAACCCGTAGATGATAAATCAAACAACAACAAACATATGAAACATATGTGTGAACTGCGGTTATATGAGACGTATATGAGCACGATCCTTCGCAGTAAAGCACTATTTGAGCAATAGTGAAAATCAGACCTGAAAAAAATTTCAGGCCTGTACGGGATTCGAACCACTGACCTCTGCGATACTAGTGCAGCGCTCTACCAATTGAGCTAACAAGCCAACTGGGAGCAGGCCATCAAATTAATTCGACATAAACCCGTAGATGATAAATCAAACAACAACAAACATATGAAACATATGTGTGAACTGCGGTTATATGAGACGTATATGGGAGCAGGCCAGTTGGCTTGTTAGCTCAATTGGTAGAGCGCTGCACTAGTATCGCAGAGGTCAGTGGTTCGAATCCCGTACAGGCCTGAAATGTTTTTCAGGTCTGATTTTCACTATTGCTCAAAAAAATCTCTTATGTTTTGAACAACGCAGCAAAGAATGTAAATTGAGTTATTTAACAACTCAGTTTGAGGAATATTTTCCAAGTCTTTTATCTATTTGACTTTCGACTGCCGTTCGGCTTTAGTGAATTTTGAGTTCTTGCATGTTGTTCTATACGTTGGCAGAAAAAAAAAACCTTCGAAATTCAAAGGTTACCCACTGTAGAATCGAGCTTACACATACCCATAAGCTTGCTGAGTTAAGGAACTGAGAAGGATTTTACAATATGTGTTTCTTAGGCGTCGTTTCCTCATGTGCGATACACCGACGTACATAATGATCATTAATGTCACTTCATCATTATTTCACGTTGGTTTGTTAAAAGCATTTTTCTTACCTTTGGCCTTGAGCTTCTCTCCTGGTGTAGGCACAATCTGTTACACAACGCAAGAAGTGGATTCAATCAACAGCTGTTGGAAGAAATTGATGTGACTTCAACACACAGTATTATGTAGCCCACTCAAATGGGTGCGCTCGCTTTCGATTCTCTATGAAATGCCTCAAATTGAAGGTTGTTCGTCAAATCATCTTTTTTAACCATTTTTTGGTCCTAAACTGCTTTTTCTGTATAATAACACGTGGGTTGCCCTTTGCGAAATTTTAAAAAAGGATCGAAGATGCAAACAATAATTTTCCTGTCTCAGCATTGAGAGAATTTACATTACGGAATCGCGCTCATTGAAAAGCGTCGCCCGTGAAAAGTGAGGTATCCATGATGCTTTGCAGGTTGAATGGGGTTGCAAAAGCTCACCGCCAGCTTCGGTCTCTTAAGATCTAAATTTAAGAATTTCCAAACGGGAGTTGTAAAATTTCGCTTTGCGTCCGTTCAGAAACAATGGCGATACAATTGAAGCAATTAGTATTGTTTGAAGGTGATGAAACGAAGTGTGGTTATGGCAAAGCTGAGTTGGAACTGAGCGTGTACATACGTGGAGTAGGAATTTACAACGTATACTTAAGCTTTTCGAAAAGTAAATAGACTTTCCCGACGTGTTAAGTGAAACTGACAGCAATAACGGGCTAAAAAGAAATATTTATGTAATGTTATTTTGTTTTAATGGCGAAATTGATGGTCGAGCCTTGTAAATCTGCTGCATTTCCGTCGTAACATATTTATTCGTCTATGAGCCGTGAACTCAGCTATAAGCCGAACTCAGCTATAAGCCGAGACCCTAAACTTCGGTCTGTTTTAATTGGGTTGTTAAAACATGTGAACTGAAAATACTCGGCTAAAAGCCGAGACCATATTCAGAGAATTCCATTCTCGAAAAAACTGAAATGAACGCAGAAGTTTCGAAACAGAAAAGTGTTTCAGTGCAGTATTGCCGTCGAAAACAATTCCGAGATAACCAGAGAGTACGTCATCAGTAAGTCTATGGTCCGAGATTTTGGTAGTTTTATGAAAAGATCGCTCAGCTTGAATAAATAATTTTACATTTGATCGATTTTTAAACAATATCGCCTAATCGAGATTACGGCTATTCTTCTTCGATGAATAGCGCTCTGTTTCGGTTGTCTGAGCAAGAAACAATACTTGCGAACACCGGCAATACTTGAAACAACACTTACCAAAACAGTCCACGCAGAGAAAATCACTATGGCTGGTGTGTCTCACTTGGGAATATCTGATCACAGCTTTGTGTATGCAAATCTGCGAATGAGAAAGGAAAAGAGTCCCCTGATGATTAAAATCATAAATAATTACAGATCTTTCAACCAGCAGAAATTTAGAAACGACATCGAAAGCGCCCCTTGGAGTGTATGCGAGATCTTTGACGATATTGATGATCAGGTCTGGGCATGGCAACATCTTTATCAGCGAATAGTATCTGACCATATCCCTACCAGGCAAGTGAAGATGAGGAAAAATAAACTCCCATGGATAACCAACGAAATAAGGAAAGAACAAAACAAGCGCTATCGTCTCCTCAAGCTCTACAAGGCTAATAAAGACACGCATACTTGGTCCCTATACAAAGCCACTCGAAATCGCGTCAAGAGACAAATACGTGACGCGGAAATCACTTATTGGAGAGAGCAGTTTGCAAAAGCTGAGAACAGCAAAAATTTTTGGCAAGTTGTTAGTAAGGCTCAAGGTAAAAGTGCGAGGAAGCCAATACCTCCTGTGCAAGATAGAGACGGTACCATTCTGACAAACGACTCCGACAAGGCTGAGGAAATGAATAATTACTTTGCGAATATTGGAATAAAGCTTGCTGAAAAATTCCATCACGACTCTGGTTCCTCGATTAACCAACTTACAGCAACTATTAACCCTGTGCCACATGTCCTTGATCAAGTGTCCTTTTCCGAAGAACAAATAAAGCTGAAGTTAACTCACATCAAGCAAAAAACAGGTGGTCCCGACAAAATAATGTCCCGTGATATGGCCGAGGCAGCTGAGTCACTATTTGAAGGCCTTTTTAGTATCTTCAAAAATAGTATACAACGTGGCATTTTCCCCAGTAATTGGAAGATTGGAGAGGTAATCCCAGTATTTAAGAAGGGGACCAAATCAGACTGCGCCAATTACCGACCACTGACTATGCTTAATTTAAATAGCAAAATATTGGAGAACATTGTTTGTGATTCCTTAGATTATCACCTTGTAACAAACGAACTTATACACTCAAATCAGTGGGGTTTCAAGAAAGGTGTCTCCACCGAATCACTACTCTTGTACCTGACCGAAGCATGGAAAAAGGCAATCGATGATGGCTACAAAGTTGGAGTTTTATTTGTTGACTTCAAGAAGGCGTTCGACACCGTCGACCATACCATCCTAAAAGACAAATTGTCCGATGTAGGTGTGTCTGGTGTGTTCTTCGAGTGGATCGCAAGCTACCTTCATGAAAGATCCCAATATGTTACTGTTAACGGTGTACGATCAAAGCTACAACAAATTGATATCGGTGTTCCACAAGGTTCTTTACTGGGTCCCAGACTCTTCACAATATATGTCAACGATTTACCGAACTCGTCCGAAACTGGGTGCATTCATATGTTTGCAGACGACACCACAATTTATTACCTTGGGAAAGGAGTCGAAGAAATCATTGATGCGTTAAATTTAATATTAAACGACTTCAAAGTGTGGTGCTGTAAAAATCACCTGACTGTTCACACTGGTAAGACCGTGGCAATGTTAATTTCCAGTCAAGTCTTTGTCGGACCAATGAGACCCCTAATGTTCGGAAACTCTCACATTTACTTCACCACCAAATCTACTTGCTTGGGTGTTGAAATTGATTATAAACTGAACTGGAAACCGCAAGTTAAAGCCCTGCACTACAAGTTTGGAGGAAACCTAAAATTCCTTAAAAAGCTCAAAGCCCTACCATCAGGTGTACTAGAAGAAATACATTTTAAAGGGATTGTCCCAAGCATCACATACTGCATTGCTATTTGGGGGTCCTGTTCACCATCTACATTTAATGAATTGGAACATTTACACTTGAAAGCAGCCAAACTAATCCATAAACTGCCCAGCGAAACTCCTGACTCTGACGTCCTTGACCTAGTTAAATGGAAATCATTAGGCTATATTTACAAACGTAGACTCGCTTCTATAATGTATCAAGTACATTATAATAGTTTACCTGATCAACTTACTGCCCTTTTCACAAAACGCAACATTGATAGTAATTATAATCTAAGGCGTATTAATGACTTTCCGCATGTACGGTGTAACAGTGACCTTGGTAGAAATAGTGCAAGGTACAGAGGGCCCATTGTATGGAATTTGCTGCCTAAAGCCATCAAGGATGCTTCCTCTCTACAGCTTTTTAAACAAAAACTTAGACAGGCCTCAAGGACATTAGATCGCATTCAATTCGAAAAGGAGGCCTGTGTGATAACATCAAAGCAAACGGATTTTTTATACTTTTAAGTCCTTGAAATTTCTTTACTTTTTCCTTAGAATTGTCCATATATTTAAGTAGTTCCTTTTTAGTTCCTGGCAGGTCCACACCAGCCTTTGGGTTGCCACAAACCGACCTGCCTTAACAAAAATTATATGTATGTATGTATGTATGTATGTAGTCCTGCATGAAGTTACGCATGCTCTCTTTTTCTTTTCTAGCTTATTTGCATTTTCCCGTGCGACGTTTTTCAATGGGCGCGATTCCGTAATGCTACTTTAAATTGACAAGTGGAAGGACCAGCTAGACGAAAACCCTCTCTAAGATCTGCAGTACTCACAACAGTATGCCTTTCGGTCGTACTCCTATACTAAATGTAACTATTATAGCCTGCATGAAGAACAAGCTGGAAAACTTGGACTTTCTAGACACCGCTATCCTCAATTCCTTCTTGTGTTTTCGCAGTCAAGATATTATATGGTTGTTATCAGAACAGACGCTTTTATCCTTATACTTGTTGCTGCTTCAAATTAAGCAAGTATATCACGTAAACTTTTAACAAAAGAGCAAGGAACATAAATTGATTTCCAAAATAACTCAGCTGGAGGAATAATATTTCCCAAGTATTCGCATTTTACTTTCGATTTCTGCTTTCAGTTTAGAGATCAATTTGATTCTATCATGTTGCGTTCCACGGCCCAAAAAACTCAAAATTCAGATGCTACCCGTAATATAATCTAACCTACACACATCAGAAAGCTTCCTGAGAGGAAAGGACTGAGAAACTGTAGTCACGATTTGACGACGTAGGTGCGGCGTTCCGTTAGTTTCTTACTGAGCGCCGATTCTGCTCGAGGCATGTGCAATTAATAATGTCATACCGTACATCAATATCTATACATTGATTTATTAAAAAGCATTGTTCTTACCTTTAACTTAGAGATTCTCTACTGATTTAGACACAATCTGTTAGTTACACAACCCTTGAAATCGATTCCACAAACATCTGTCAAAAGAAATTGATTTGAATTCAAACATAGTATTCAGTGGTTTGTTTAACTTGAATGGTCAATGCCTCTTTGTAATTGTTAAAGAAACAAGCATGCCAGTTGCATTATATGGTAGCAGTAATAACTGTTAAATATATATATATATTATTGAAGATTCAGAATAAAATATCCAAAGCTTGAAACCTGTGTTTGTCATATTAAATTATTTTGGTGCTTGATCAGTCCATAGTTATTGACTATGTTATACATCATGATAGGGTATTTACATTCAACACATGCCGTGTAAGATAACAGCAACTTTAACAATTCAATATTATTCAAAAATTTTAAAACTGATCTAAGGTTGTCTTTCTTTTCCACAATCGTTACTGGCTCTCGTGATTTCCTTGCGAAGTGCTTTAGCCTTAACTTGCTTTGCTTTCATTTTATGTTTCTGTATCACATCTTTGGCAAAAGAAAAGGAACGTACTCTCACAAATAAGCTAACAATATTTTGTAATACGTCCTTGCCAACATTCTTACAGATGACCAGTTCAGAATCAGACACCAATGTGTTGTATGCTGAAACTGTTGCAACATCATTAATAGACTTCATTATGATACTGTTGATGTCAATACTCTGTAAGCCAGACTTTGCTGTGGCAGCCCTAAAATAGTTTTCTGTTCTTAAAAATATTGTTTGAGCACTTTTTGTGATACTCCACAAACCCCCACGATTCAAACAGTTAATGAGTTTCTGAGTGTCTTTAACATTTTCAGCCTCATCTTTACATTTCCCAGCCTTCAGTAAAGAAATCGCTTGTTCACTTTCTGCTGATTTAGAGATCTTTGAATTGACATGCTTGTTATGTAACTTATGAAGCACATAACCTCCAAGGTATTGCAGCCCAGCCATTTCTTGCTCTAATAATGGAACATTTGTAGCTTCTAAATTAGGAGTACTCGTAGCAGCCTTGTCTTTACTGTATGATAACATACGATCAGCAACTTTGGTAGATAGCAGTGTAGCTGCATTTCGTGACAATCCCTCGAAATACTTCATGGCATTCAGTGGCACAGCTGAGTAGAACTTTGTGTAGAACTTTTCAGCATCTCCATTTTTAACTAAACCTTCATAAGTCTTTCGGAGTTCACAGAATTCCAATGTTTGTTCCCCAAGTTTTACAAAAACATACGATCTAAGCTCGTCCCTTAAGCCTTCTGGGAAAACCTTGTTATCAGCGAGTTTGAGCTTCACTTCGTCGACCATATTTGCCAAGATTTCAGCCGTAAAAGTCTCGCTTTTTTCTTCATCCTGTCTCGCAGAGTCTTCTTGGTGCTTTAGGGATGTGTGCCTTTTCAGACCTCCCTTGCTCTTGTACGTTTTCTTGCAAAGGTCGCAGATTAGTCGCCTGTTTTGGACCTATTCACGAAAGCACATATATTTCGAGATTAGAACTGACCCGCTTTATAAGTCCAAAGTTGCCCTTATAAAGAATTATCAAACACTGTTATATCTTACCTCATTTACTGCTTCACTAAATTGCTCTTGCACAACTTCTTCAGCCTCTAGTATATCAATAATGGCATCGAAATCTTCTCCGAATAAAAAGAGATCGTTCACGTCCGCCATGTTGTTTTGGAATGTGCACAGTCAATGTCACGTGACGGGCTAAAGCAACATAAACTCAGGCGCCTTTGTTCTCTCCTTTGTTCTTCGCCGAGCCTCATAACCAGTCCCCTCAATTAACTATGATTCAACTCACAGCATTAATCACTCGAGTGAAACCACTTGGTTTTCTCGTCAAATGTCTCAAATAGATGGTTTTTCTCTAAATCGTCTGTCTCACCTGTGCTTCTGGCTCCAAACTAATTTTCTACATGACATCAAGTGACTTGTTCTTTTCAGATTGTAAAAAGATGCGTTAGTTAGCGTCCGACGATCCAGCACAATGGTTGGATGCAATGCTTTGCGAATTAAGGTGTTGTCTATCAGATCACGCGATCCGTCTAATACACCGAATGCAAATATGACGTCCAATTTGAATAGCGCTTTATACTATTACTAAAAATAGATTTTGTTACATGATAGCCTACGAGACCCCCCACACAGACTCAGACAAACATTGCGACCAGCTTAAAGGAAATGTGTGAGCGAGAGTTGTAAAATTGAAACAAAACGACGGAAAATTTCGTCAAAAAACGACTTAGCGTTCTAAAAGGAAGCGGCATGGTTGGTACCAAACACTGTTGTTGGGGTGAGTGCAAGACAGACTCAAGATATACAGATAAATGGCCAAAATCACTGAAAGAGTTAGAGGAATCGGGGAAGAAAGTATTTATTCCTTTCCCAAAACCTTCGCAAGACATGGCAAAGTGCAAGCGTTGGCTAGTAGCTTGTTCGCGTGAATTTTTTACGGAGAAAAACATAACAAGAAACACTTATATTTGTGCTCTTCACTGGCCTGGCGAAAAAGGTCCAGCAGCCGAATTTCCCGATCCACTGAAGGCAAATCTAAGACCAGCGCAAGCAAGTCGAGCACGTGCTCCCAAGAGAAAAGCACCGAAAGAAAGAGAAAATCCAGCGTCAAAGAAACAGAAATTATTCGATGACAACTACGAGGAACAATTATCTAACGATATTACAGTTTCTGATGATCATGATCAGGAGTCACAAGAAGTTGAACCGACAGTCGACGAAAGCAGTTTTATTGATGAAGAATGTGTTGATGAGGATTGTGCCGTGATCGATACACACAGTTACGTTAACCCTTCAGGAAAGTTGGTTTCTGATCAAGGCTCTCAGACTATATATTCAAAATACGAGTTGTCTGCAAAGGTCGAAACTATGATTTTGAAAAACGACGTCTCTACAACGCAGTTACAGGGTCCTAAAATAGTGAGTACTTTATCCTACGAAAATATCGTGCCAGATGTAGCTCTCATGAAACACTTCACCGGCCTCAGGCCTTCCCAGTTTGAAGTTTTGCATGATTTTCTTGACGATGTTTGCCCTTTGGAGACAATCAACTACTGGAAAAGTAAAGATTGCCCAGCAACGGAGAATGCAAGAACTGGCCCAAAAGCTGATTTTTCATCAAGAGAAAAACTTTTCATTTGTCTTCTAAGACTGAAGAGGGGTTTTACTCTCAATACTATTGCAGCTCTTCTTAGTACCCCAAACAGGAAAATTAACTTTTCCTACATTGCAAAGATCTTTACAAGATACATTCAGTTGATGTATGTAATTTTTAGAGACATGCAAAACTTTATGTTTCCAGAGAGAACCCAATTTAGCAGGTTCCTCCCTAAGGTATTCAAAACCATGAAGAACATACGTTGTATTGTTGATTGTACTGAATTTAGAGTGGAATGTTCAAGGAATTTTGCTAGGCAAGGAAACACTTTCTCTTCCTATCAGCACACCAACACATTTAAGTGTCTCACTGCTGTAACCCCCTGTGGTGGAGCATGTTTTGTTTCTGATTTGTTAGAGGGTGATATTGATGATGTTCGCATCTTCAAGGAAAGTGGCCTTTTGAAGCACCTTAAACCATATGACTTGGTTTTAGCAGATTGTGGTTTCACTGTGCAGGATCTCTTAAATCCTCTCCAAGTGCAATTAAAAATCCCATCATTTTTAAAAGGTAGAAAAAGTCTTAGTGCTGCAGAGGAATTGGAAACACGTAGCATTGCAAAAGCTAAGATTCATGCAGAGCGTTTCAATGAACGCTTAAAGCAGTTCAAACTAGTCAGCAGAAGAATACCTTTGTCTCTTGCTCCTGTCACAACTCAAATGGTAGTAGTTGCAGCATGCCTTGTCAATTTTCAGGCCACCCTTTGTAAGTAGACTTAATATTTTAACTTAAGTTTACAAGGCTCTAACTAATGGATGTGTATAGCAGGTCATCTTCTTATAATAATATATTTAATTTGAGATGTAAGGTAAATTTTGATTTTATTATCTATTGCTTCCAGCAAGCTATGTTTATATTCTATAAAACAGAACATTTTGAGAAATAAATCTTATTTACATTTCTACACCTGTACACAAAATGTGGATGTTAATTTTTAAAAAAAGTTTCAAAACTCAAAGAAACTTCATTTGTACATGTTGGAGGAATAAGTATTTGATTTGAATTTGACACCTGCACAAGATGCAAGTCAATGACAATTTTTTTTATATAAACATATCAAAGTTTCTAATGGCCATTTCTCAGTCTAAGCATTGGAAAATTGAAATGACTTTGCTGGACAGAAATACAATGATATAAACATGAAAACATTAACTTTTAACTGAGAATAAACCAAATTACGATTACCCAACTACTGTACATTTTTTGTCGCTGTCATCAACCAAGATTCGAACACTGAGCCAACAAAGAAAAATGATTTCTATAAGAAAGTGTCCTTTTAAAGGCCCATGTTCACCCAAAATGCATTGCACACCCTGTGCTCCAGAAAAATGTTTTCGGGTAGTTGAAAATTGCTGTCTTCAGTATGTGTAGAGTCACACTTTGGCCAAGCATGAAAACAAGTGAACACCCCATCAAATGTGTCAGCCAATCAAAACACTGCATTGGACAAAAAAGTGTTTCAAAACAACAACACAAATGTGCAAAGCCACTTGGGTGTACATGGGCCCTTAAAGCATGATTTGTTATGTCTTTCATTAAACTGGACCCACTCCAGAAAAAGAATTGTAAAAGTAAAGATGCTTATAAGTCCAAGAAAAGTTAAAATATTCTCAAAGATTTTTCATTTTAAACTTAGGCTTTTGTCGTCAAATTTTAAAGTAAGGGCAATAGTCTGACTATAACCAGGGCTAAAGAGAATTCCAAAATAAAATACAAAATTATACGAGTAGCAATCAATGTCAGATTTATGCTCTCTTTACCTTGGACCTAGCTACAATATATTAAAAAACTTAAAGAAAATCCCCGTGGCTCATGAAACATACATGAAGAAGACCAGAGCCCAGAGCCCTTTTGTCTATATTCACTCAAACCATCATACATGTACCACATATTATTATAATAAAAGGTACAAATGTAGTGACCCCCATTCCACAGTGTTGCCCCATACAGTGTAAAGCATTTCCCAAACAAAAACATTGATTGTGACGTGTTTGACAATCTAAGATTACCTCCTCTGCTAAGTAAATCAACTGAAAAAACAAGAAATGATTTCAAATTCAACATAACACGACGGCTGCTAACCCTCACCCCCGCGCAATGCCATAAGGTGTCTGCATGTCCATGTTCATCAAAAGTCACATCCTCATTGAAAGGGATTTCTTCTGCTGGCTTGTTAGAAAAGTTCCTTCCACACTGGGAATCAGGTGATTGCTGCCAGTCTTCAAGGGCATCCAGAAAAATACTGCTTGTAAGCTTGGAGGGCTGTGCAAGGATGACTGACAGAGACTGCACTGAGTGTACTTGCAGCGGACAAGTTGTAAGGCAACAGGTTGTTGTAATGGTGCTTGTCAGGTATGGATGAAGGAGCATCAAGAAATAGTCATTCTCATTGTCATACAAGTCCAGAGTACCAGCAACAACTTTAAAATAAAAAATATAACACAAAAATTGAATTGAATATAATATTTTTATTATTACATAATCATTATTAATATACATTTTTCTTCTTATCTGACCAATCTTTGCCAACATTTTTATTACTGAAAATAGTTAGCTCTATTATAAAAATACTCAATGACAAATTGTTTATGTCAGAGGTAAAAATAAAATCCAGGTAAGTTTTTTACCTTCAAATTCTTTTCTCTCCTAGCCCTAACCCATGAATAATAAGGTTACGAGACAAAGGAAAATATAGAGAATTGACCAAAGTTACAATTCTAACCTGTTTTGAGATGTGACCTAGAAGTCGGTGTAAGATTAAATGATAATTTTTAAAAGGAAAAAGAAAACAGTTTATGCGTACCTCTTAGTTGCTGCCATTGAGGGATAGACTGCAAGATAAGCAACTTTGCATCTGCATATAGGCCATCATCTATGAGCTTAAGAGATGTCCCTATTATGTGAGCTGACTCTGGAAGGTCACTGAGCTCCACCTTGTGTGATTTGGTCAGAGCCTGAAAAATCATCAACCAATTATCCAAGGGACAAGTATTGGTAAGTGATATCCCAGTACTCGTCAGGCCACCCCAAGGAAAGACAGTCAGCTCCTGGTCTTGTTCAGAAGCACATTTTTTAGCACTGAAAACAACACTGGAGGCTGAGAGTAGAGCCTCTGCAGCATCAATTTCTTCTTGGCAGTATAAGCTCGGCTGGATAGACTCTTCAACCAATTCAGATTCTATGGTTCTGCACAAGTCAGGATATGACGGAGGTGACACAGGTGAACATGCAGCAGGTGTTACAGGATCCATAGTAGTGGGCCATGTGTATTCAGCGGCTGCAAATTGTTCTACAGACTCAAAAGAAGAAGTACATGTGGTAGGGTCTCCAGGTATTACACCACATTCAGGTGATTCCAAAGGAAACTGTTTGGAGGAATGCAAGCTCTCTGAAGGCTCATCTAAAACAAATGGCAAGAGATTCCTAGGGACATGCATTTCAAAGAACTCAGGGGCAATAACAAGCATCCACAATGCTGTCAGACAACACAAAATCTTCTTAATGAGAGGCTCATCTCTTGGAATCCTTTCTACTGAATCAGGACCACTTGCTGCATGTAGAATAAAATCACAGTACTTTCTTCCTGTCACAAGAAGGATGTGTTGACACTGGTAATAATACGCATGGGTGCGCTTCAGGACACACTTCCCATCTTCTACTTTAAAGCATTGCCTACCGAGAATTTTCTTAGGCACTGGAGAGTTTTTGCACGTAACTGTCTCTACACTGTACTGTTTAAAGATTTTCAATGCCTTGATCTCTACAACAGTGTCATTTCCAACAAGGCCGTCTGGAGAACAACCAAGAAATGGGAACTCAGGGTTCACCCAAAATCCTGTAGGGGATACTCTTGTCTTGGTGGCATACTTCACTATAGCTTTTGGTTCACTTTCAAGGCCATAACCCATCCAGTATGTCTGAAAATGATCAGATGCAAGGCCCCAAATCTGGTTGGCAATAACCTTATTCGCTTCAATGGCAGCATTTGGCTGGGACTCACTAACAAGCTTCCCAACTTTAAAACCACCGAGACACCTGGACGCTGTCAGCCTGCACCAGCGTTCACAGAACCATCTCTCGGATTTGCTCTGCTCCTGTGTTGCAGGCATTTCCATAAGAGCTTCCGGCTTTAAATTATTGTACAATAGTTTAACTTGCTTTAACAACATTTCTTTCCTCTCACAATCAAGTACGTAATCACTGTAGGTAAACTGTAGCTGAGTTTCCCACATTGAAACTCCTGTATCTTCAGCTTGAGACAAAGCTTGAATGTTTCTCAAAAATTTATTAATATGCTGCTCGTTTACCTCCCTATATCTGGCAGGCCTCGGATCAAACTCAATGACGGACAAAGTTTGCTTGGACCTCTTGCTTGGATATGTCGCATCGCTTACTCTTCTGGGATTTTTGTTTCTCTTCTTTCCTTTATTCCAAGAACATTCTTGGCTTGTGCAAGGTGTTTTCAACATTGTCCCATGTTTCTGAACATGGTCAAGGATACAAAATAAAACGGCTACAACATGACTACAACGACCTAAAGACGAAGCCCTGCAAGGATCACAAGAGGCATGAAGAACGGCACCACTGTTCACAGACAAAACAACAACAACATTGTGCGGCAACTCTGCTCTCATCGACGGCCAAACGTGAGCCCTCACTAAATAATGATCGCCGTTTACCGTGTCCATCATATCGTGAACAAAGCCTGAATCCACGTACTTTCTTCCATTTTTCAAAGGTTTATCCGTCATGTGCCCCAGCCCATCTTCGATGTCTTCAGGATGATCGGAAACATTTTGGATTGATTCTAGCGCGTAGTAATGCACGTGCCCATAGCTGAAGAGCGAAGGAATGTTTTGAGACGGAAAAACACGCCAGCCAGTCGACGGAATACACGGAATGGATATCGATCCAGAATTTGTCTTTACATCAGAATTTTCTCGAAGAACTTTGGCAGCAAACCATTTTCCATGATCGATTGCCGGATCAAGGGTGTAATAATTCCCGCTCCTCACACACTCTCACTCGCTGTACAAGATCTTCTCGTTTACCGCTTAATTTTTAAGCCCCTACATTTTAACCACCGTTTTAGCTGGTCTACAGTGTATTCTTCCGGTTCTCTTTCAAGTTTGGAGCCAGGAACACTGTCCTCTTCGGTCAGAACTGTAAGGGAATGAGGCGTACTACTCGCCATTTCTCTTGTAGCTCTCAAAGAAGTGGAGTTTGTTTGTCTGAGTCACGCGGGGGGTCTAAAATTTCATGACGTCTTTAGTATAAAGCGCCATTGCCATTGTTCTGGACTGACTAGCCTCGTCTTCACGTGGAATACAAAAGGATTATGTGTGGGAGGCTAGTCAGTCCAAAACAATGGCAACTCAAATTGGACGCCATATTTGCATTCGGTGTATAATCACATATCAATCAACTCAAACCAAAGGATCAGAAGCAGTCATCTGGATGACTGAAGACGACAGATATTAAAATTTTAACCTCAAAGTGCAAATGTTACAACAAACGTCCAAATTATTTCAGTCCATTACCCTTAATTCATTGCCAAGATCTCGTCTGTAACTTCGACTATTATCTGCCATACAATTCTTATGATGAGAATTAGAGAATTCGGTATTGGATCATCTGATAATCTCTAATTTATATACTTTGTTTATTCTCACCACCTGCCTGCTTGATATTGTATTGATCTTGTGAGGAGAAATTCTGTGTTGATCACTTAAGGGAGTCAAAGGGTTTAGCTTTTATATACATCTCCAGCTTTGGACCATCACAGACAGCTTGTAAGGAACAGAGCGGGTGAAAAATGTACACTTAGGAATCAGTCATTACATATGGGAGAGGTATCATATGGTTCATTTCATATTTCATGTGTTCTTCCTTTATGCCTTTTTTAACCGACCCCTCGCCTTTGTTAGAGCTTAGCGAATTAAATCTCGATAATGAATACTTATTTTAAATTTACGTTTTAGACAATAAATCTGCCATCTTACTTGGCCAAAATGTATTCCGACATAAAATCGTCTGGATTCTATTTGTTGTAGCACTTTCACAAACAAAGCTTGACTGTTGACCCAAAAATCCGGACCAAAATATCGAAAAAGAAAGAGTAAGAAACCCAGAAATGGATAACGCGCTAAAGTGTCCACGTTTCAACAAAGTAAGCGGTCAGAAAACATGTAGTGCACTGTGGAAGTAAGGAGAGATAATTTTAATGACAATTAAACGGTATTTTTACTTCCTAAGAGCGCTCTAATTACTTCCATACAAACTCGTATACTTTCACCATGACGCGGCTTATTTCGCCAAGTGATCATCTTGCAGCTGGAGCTTGGACTGCCTTTGGTCCGCTTGATGTTGTATCGATATTGTACAGGAGAAATTCTATCTTGGTCACTCAAATGAGTTAAAGAATTAAACGCGAAAAACAGAACCAGCTTACCTCTCAGCCTACCTAAAATTTATATATTTCTTCATGGAAAGTGCTGACTTACGATATATTTACACACGAGTTTGTTTTACGATGAGGAACGAGCAAGGCTTTGCAAACGAGTGAGTCAAACTCCCTTGTGGACAGAGTCTCTTCAAATGACACAAAAGTATTGAATGTAGTGGCTCGTAATAGCGGGGAAAACTAGCTTTAGTGCGAGCACACCACGCCAAGCGCGCACTAAGGACTGTCAACCTGTCCTTCTCAACCATCTTCAATTTCTATACTCTGACTCAATTCTATTTAGTTACATCAGACTCGTTTCATTCTGGGTAACTCTAGTCGACTGATTCTAACTCTGATTGATTGTTCTCTCTCTTCTACTGAAGGAGCATGCTGGCCAACTGATCTTAGAATATGAACATTTGTCGTCAAACTCTAACCTAAATACTTTGATAATAATCTAAAAAATAAAAAGTCAACGTATGTGGATCAAACCAAGGTAATCTTTGAGTATTACTTAAGCCAAAACAAGAACTTAAGATGTCTAGGTCCGAGGTAAGGTCAGTAGAAAACCTGAGCACGTGCACTCAGACCACGTACGGCAGATCTTTTCAGATCATTAACGTGGCTACAATATGTTTCAAGGGGTAGTTGTGCGTTAGTTTCTGCATTCTCAGAAAAGAAAATCTCAGCTCAGACTATTCAGATGTATAATCAAACTAACTAGTTGTGGTGTCGTCCTCCTTTGCTCTCGGTGGATCTGCCCCGGGGTATTTTCCTTACTCTCTTGCTGGGATGAATTTGGTGCGATCCACCTACGTCGTGGATTACCAGTGGTAGCTCTGGGATAGAGCTGCGCGAAATGCTCGTTAGCGTCATGGTACTTCCAGTCTGAATCTGCTTCCTTGAAGCGTAAGAACATCTCTCTAACCTTCCTTTCGGCACGTTTCTCTGGAATGCTATTGGGGTAGAAGCTAACTTTTTTCTCTTTATTTTCCTCTTGTTCATTCTGGTTTTTAGCAGGGCTGACTCCTTGGTCTTCGTGGATTCCTTCGCCTCTCCCGTCTCCATTGCTGTTCCTTTGGATTTGGTCTCCACTGGTGTCTTCACTATCACGCAATCCCGGGAAGAACTCCATAAAAATCTTCAGAGCCCACATCGCCTCACGTTCTTCAAGAGTGTGTTCATCTACAAAATAATACTTATAAACGTGATTTAATGACTTCGGTATATACCTAGACTTTCACTCAACTGAACGAGCATCATGATCAGTTGATTCATGGTCACGTGCACCTGATCAAATTCAAATATATCCCAACCGGGATATTATTGCCTACTTGTTGCCCGCGCGCCGAATGCAACAGCATGCTTTCGGTATATGATTGACTGAGAGAAAGCATAGATATTTAACAAAGGAGTAAAGGTATATATGGTCCCTCAAGAAACTAGTTAGTTTTGTTTTCCCTCTAGTCCTGATGTTTCCCGAGACGAAGTTAAGGGAAACACAAGGACTCTCGGGAAGACAAAACCAACCGTTTCCCTTGGGACCATTCATAGACACCACTGGGCACGGCAGATTGAACATCATCTGCTGACGGAGAACAACAGTGACAATAACAAATCAAAACAAAAATAAATCGAAACGAAAAAGACCAAAACAAAAAGATAAAAGACACCAATTAAAAGTGTATTTCAAAAGTCTTAAAGTGACAGTCCTTGAGCATTCAAAATCAGCGGAAAATTCAGGTAAACATTGTCTGTGAAACAAATATTGTAATCAATTATACCACGTCGCGACTAATTGTTTCGTTCAACGAGATCGTGTGACTGATATCCGCAACACTAGCAAAGACAGGAAAATTGAAAGTTCAACACATGTTCCGCAGTTTTCAAACAATTATATCTATGCAATTTTATCCAATAGTTGGAGCGTCTTGTTTCAAATCAGAACACCAGTCTCTGCTGGCTGGAGATCAATGATATGTACCAAAGCTTTGATGAAATCAGCCTGTTTCAAGTATTCTTAGATTAATAACCTCGAATTGAATAATATACAACAAAAACCTAACAGTACCTTCTAAGAAATCTAGATCCTTGAACAAGGATTTCCTTATGAAAATCACCATGGTAACTAAAAAAAGCATGGTTCCTAGAACCGCCAAGTTGTAAAGTTTCGACTTGGCCCGCGCAGCGCTTGCCTTTTCGAAGTACTCGTTGAGCTCTTTTAGATTAGTTGCCGGTGCTCCTCTTTCTTGGGGATCCTGCCCTGCCACGCTGCACACGTAGTAGTCTTCCTGCCAGAATGCCGCCCACAACCAGACAGACACACCCACTAACCACTTAACTATGGTGGGAAAAGTCACGTGACAGAAGAAGCCAAAATGACAATAATCCCGGACTAGACACCTTTCGCAAACGTCCCGGATGTCTACGACGAGTAGCGAGCTGACGAAGAAAATGATGAAGGCCGGAAGGTACAGCCAGCAGCTGCCAACCATTTGATTTGTCTTAGAGGGGCAGCGAAAGGCTGCGGAATTGAGCACAAGTTCAAGCAAACGCATGGCGAGTAAAACAACCGCGTACGTCAAATTGGTGCTCTTGTTAGTGAATCTGCTTATGATGCCTTTTTTTCCACCAGGTGCAGAGTGTGTATTCATGACGTTGCCTCCAGTCCATTTGAGATGTTCAGGCATAACGCTGAGATCTAAGGCCTCGATATCCTGGGCTGTTTCGATCCAAGGTGGCTTAGCCCCAGATTCTTCCTCTCTTGCAGGCATTTTGGTTTGACGGTGGAGCTGCAACATTACATTGATGGAAAGTTTAAGTAAGTCAGTGCTTTCTACTGCCTAAAGTTTACGTTCTTTTGGGTTTTTCAAGCAAGCGTAGGCAAACACGAGACAAGCGCATGATGGACGAGCAACTTTTATCTGTTTCCCCTCTGCGCCGCCTACGAATAAGCACTGCACTTGGGACAGGAAAGTTTATGAGCGTCGCGATCCCGTTACAATCTTTATTCCAAGAATTTCACAAGCTGCAACGATTCATAAGTAGTTGGATATCTTTAGGGAAATCAGAGATGCAAAATCTTTCGAAAGCGCGGGTTCAGACTTGGAAGGGACGTACCCTCTCAGGCTAGAGCTCGCATCCTCAGATTAAGAGGAGGTCATTGAGATCAAAGGTTTGCCAATTCAATTGAAAAAAGACGAAAGAAACAAATGGTGGCAACCAGAAGACTATGCTGTTTCATGTCTGCAAAAAAATGAAATTAATGAATCAACATCCAATTTGACCGTCGTTGTCAACGTGGGACTCTTAAGCCAACATTAAACTGGCTGACAACATCGGACTAGTGACACAAAATTCAATTTAACTGGTGCCAACACTGGACTACATTATCAAGTAGTGTTTTTGATAAGTCTTAACTGGCTGTTGCTGTTTGCAATTAGTCGTGCAATCTCGCCAGTTTCTCGGTAATTCCTCTCTGAAATCTTACAGAAATCTTTGCTCCTCAGGAAAACATGAAAGATGATGCGGTTTACCGCGAGAGCGAAGCATTGGCCTGTAGGACGCCCTTCTCATCATCCAATCCATGATTGTTGGCGAATTTGGTACGCTTGTAAAGGATTCAGCATCGAAAGACTCATCGCGGCGTTCAACTGAAATCATTACGTCAAGAAATTGCACAAGTATCGCTGCGATCCTAGTTGAAAGAATAGCCACATCTTGAAACGAGCAAGTGACGATTGAAAAACCTCTCAAAAGAGGTCAAATCGCGGTAATTGAGAACTTCATGTAAACGGATGTTACTAAAGTTGGAGAATGGTAATGAAGAACGGGGAAGGGGGAATAGGATATAGAAAATAGACAATGAGGAATAGGGAATGATGAATGAGGAATGGAAAATAAGGAATGGTAAATGGAGAATATTGAATGAGGAATGGGGAATGAAGAATAAGTAATGGGAAGGGAAAACGGAAAATAAGGAATGGGGAATGGGGAATGGGGAACGGGAAAACAGATGAGAAGTTGAAAATGGGAAACTAATATTTTTGGAGATTTTACGTTTACAATGCGAGATAGATATTTTCAGCGTTGATTATCGATATCCACGCTTTCTTTCCAAAAAGTTCAGAGGAAAAATTAAGTAACAATAAATTGATGTTAACACCTAAAGAATGTTTTAACTTTATTTGTTTCCATAACAAGTGATAGATAGAATTAGATTTGTTGCGATTATTGGAAAAGCTATATTGCTGTTTACTTGAAAAATTAGTAAATTGGAAGTTACAACAACAACAACAACAACTTTATTTATACCAGATCAAATGGAGCTTGTTAGGCTCCTAGCCTTACAAAAAGGCTAGCTGTTAAGTACTTGGATTCTCCAGAGTCCAAGTCACTACTCAACTCTGAATGACAAGCGAGCCCACAGTCGAATATCCTATGAAGGTCGATCGTGGACTAACTGTTTGAATCGTCGTTTCTTTATGGCGTTTCGTCGTTTCCGCGCTCCGCTACTACTAGTCGAGTCACTGTTTTCCGAGTTCGACTCGCCGTTTTAGAGGTCGACTCATCGCCTCGTGGGTTCGTTTCGTGGTCTTGTCAGTTCGATTCGTCGGCTTTACGAGTCCTACTCATTACCGACCACATCCGTTCGTCGTCGTTTGTCGTTTTCCCATTTCGTTATGGGGTTTCATCGTTTCGTTAGGTCGTTAGGTCGTTTCGTCTTTTCGTTATATCGTTTCGTCGTTTCAAGGCAAAGTGAAGACTCTTAAACACAGCGACTACACTAGGTGATGGTTTCGCGCCAGTCTTCACATTCGATTACGTCATGCCCCTAGCAGATCGCTGTTCCATTTGCCATTTGTATTTTTGGTGGTTTTTGCAAAATAGTCCTCACATCACGCCACGAGCAAGCTCGACGATTGGCCACAGAATCGAAATATTTTATGTAATGCTAAGCAATTTAAAGTTCAGCTAGAGTGTCTGATGTTCTGCAACGCTATTAGACGTAACGCTACACCATTTGTGTGTTCAGTGTACAATTGCACATTGCGCTGAGCCATTTCAAGCAATACTACACTGTTTGTAGGTACGCTGTACCATTCTACATTACGCTGAGCCATTTCACGCAACGCTACACCATTTGGGTGTACGCTGTACCATTTGATATTACGCTGAGCCATTTCAGGCACTGCTACACTGTTTGTATGTACGCTGCACCATTCTACATTACAGTGGGCCATTCCTCGCAACGCTACACTCATTGTGTGTACGCCGTACCTTTCGACATTATGCTGAGCCTTTTCACGCAAAGCTACACTGTATGACTGCTGTACCATTCGACATTACGCTGAGCCATTTTATGGAACGCTACATTGTTTGCGCGTACGCTGTGCTACTCGATATTACCCTGAGCCATCTGATGCGACGCTACACCGTTTGTGTACTGTATTGCAAGTGAGCGCTGGGCTATTCGCAATTGAACTAGTACATTTCACAATTTCATGCTCCAACTCGACATGGGCAACTAGACCGTTCATCATTTGGCTAAACTATTCAAGTTTAGGGTTTCATGAAAGAAAACTAAGCTGTTTATAATTTGGCCATGCCATTCCTTTATTAGCTATGCTATCATGCAACTGATCCTTGCACTTTTGGTGGTGACAAACTCACGGAGCGATGAGTCGACTTCTAAAGCGGCGAGCCGAACTCGGAAAGCAACAACTCGACCAGTAGTAACGGAGCGCGGAAACGACAAAACGCCATAACGAAACCCTATGAGTCGAACATTTTGTCCACGATCTACCTTCATAGTGCAGTCGTTACTCTTGAACTTCCAAGGGTTTCCAGCAAAGGGTTTCCCTTCCTTTTATCAACCGCTAAACAAAGTTAATAAATCATTTTGATCTATTTTAGGGGTGCAGTGTATTGATTATACACGTACCTATATTAATTATTGACGACAACCAAGTATAGTGTTATAAACCTGTGAGCCAGCGAGCCATGGGAGCCAAGGATGAGCCCTCCGAGTCATGCGAACCACAGTCAAAATGTTAAGAATTTTTATTTGCTACATTTACATTTATTTACTACATTTACTCTTTGAAGTACAAATACCTAGAATAACACGACACCAAGGCAATCGTTTCAAACTGATGAAATCCTAAGCAATCTTTTTGCATCTCCACGCAGATAATGAGAGAAATCCACCAAAAAATTCCATAAAAAATCAATTACTTACATTGAAGTGGTGATTTTTGTGTGGCTTACACAAAGTGTGTAGCCACACTATGGTGCGATCGGATATATTTACTACCGAATCCACCGTAGTGTGGAATGGGCACGAATTTTCATAGCGCTGCCCCGCCCACTTTTGTTGAGGAATATATATACCTGAAATTCCTTTCTCCTTCGTCGCGGTGTGATATTAATGGGAGAGTATACGAGAAGCAAAGCGGGAAGAGTTTACGTCAGAGGAAAGGCTTTATCCCAAGACGTGAAAATGACCATTATTCAAGATATAGATGAACAGGGTAGAGATATTGTAACTGGGTATATTTCGGGAAATTTTTCCAACGTCGCTATAAAATACAAGGTCAAGCATGACATTGTGAAAAAAATATGGAACAACTTTACTACTAGTGTCATCGAGCTAGAGGAAAACGCCAAAAGCGGTGGTGTGAAACATCTTCAACCCGACGATAATGAGTTAATAAGATTTTTAAAGACTGACCGAGCATAGATGACCACAGGTGAGCTATACAAGCATGTGGATACTTTTTGTAATGTTGCTGGCGGCACATCTTTCACCGCCATAAAACGAGCTGTGCAAAACGATATGGGAAACGGAAAGTGGACATGGAAGAAGATGACGCGACCTGTTGCTGAAAAGTTTACGGTACCCAATATAAACTATTGTCAGAATTATATTGATTACATATATTCAGTGAATCCTCATCAACTCAAGTTTTATGATGAGTCCGAAATCAAACCTCCTGACGTGGGAAACCCCAGATACGGACATAGCTTGGTGGGAACTCCGGCCGTGAAGATCATGCAGCACATGACCTCTCCAACAATAACATTGAGCCTCATGTGTGGACTTGATGGTCTAATATGCGCGAATACTGTCAATGGAGCAGGTAACGTATTCACTTTTTCAAACTTTTTTCAAGATGCTGTTAACGCGTTCTTACCCGATGGACATCCTCTGTTTCCGTATGGCGACCATATCATCGTAGATAACGCATCTGTCCATCATCATGGGGCAGGTCAAGCTCTCGGAGAATGAGTCGATAATATAGGGTGCTCATTGGTCTATTTTCCTACATATTTACCAGAACTCAATCCTGTAGAAAACGTTTTTAACAAGCTCAAAACAATTCTTAAAAGATATGAATTTCGTATTCTTTTGCGAAACAGCCTGCACGTTGCTATTCTGGAAGCTCTCAAGGAAATAACTCCAGACGATATGTGTGGATTTTTTAAGCTTACTAACTATTTGGATTAAAATGAAACAATCACCGAAATACTTTTGTAATTTCTATGGCTTCACTACGCTAATCGTAATTAATTCCAAATGAAATCAACTCAGTAAATAAACCACATTTATTCAGTGATAATTTTCTATTTTTCTTCCTAGAACTTAACAAGAACCTATTATATTGACTTCTTGATGAATAGATCTGGTATTATTTGATTTATAAACGCAACGTTCCTTGAACACACATAAAAAAATGTCAACATAGTAATTATCAAGATTAAATCAATGTCGGCGAAGAAAGAGCGAAATCTTTATAATTTACTGATTAGTCTATCGTAGGTGTTACAACGTAAAATCCAGGTTTTCAGTGAGCATATAAACACAACGTTTCAGTCAACTTTTGATGAAGTGTTTATATGTAATTTACTTTTCAAGTAGTTCGGTAGCGGCAAACAATAAAGACAGACCTAATCCGGGTCGATCACGTTACTTAAAACCGTCGTTGTACTAGAACTAGTCGTCAGATTACTGGCAGTGGTCGTCGCAGATTTGAGGCTTTCTCTGATACCGAACTCTAGTTGGGACCGTTCTTCAATTAATGATTGTGGTTGTTCAGAAAAAAAATGGCCAACCTGAATTTGGAAGCACTCCTATCCCAGGTAAAGAAATCCCTTTTTGTTCCCACAAACGCTTGACGGGGTCTACATGTCTCGAGACTCTTGTCTGTTTATTGCTCCTGCAAATTCTTCATCGTACTGTTTCAATAAATCTGGAATATCTCCTTTTTGTGGGACCTTACTCCAACATATTTTTTCGCTCTTTATTTGCATCTGTAACGACTTATAGTATTTTTCTCCGTCTTGATGTTTCTTTATGTCTTTGTATATCGTCCCTGAAACTGACAAGGTGCAACACATAACTCGGTTGGGGCCTGAAGTATGGCAATTTGAACACAGCGGTTTCTTCTTATGAAATGGCGGCTGAAAACTTGCTTCGAGCTCTGCTAATTCTTTCTCTTTCATGGTCAGTACTTTCTTTTGAGCCAGTAGTTTTCTTTTGAGCCAGTAGTTGAAAAATGTTTGAGTTGGCGTTTCATAAATGTACACATCATCTTGCTGCTTAGTACAAATACTACCGGCAGTAGTATCCGAGTGAAATAAACTTTCGAGTGGTCGATTCACTCCGCTGATCTTAGTTTTCTTCTCGTCTTGATGAATCTTAATTTTCCCGCCTCCGGGAGATGGAGAATAAGAGCTTCGTAAACGCTTCTGCGATTGAGATTTACTACTAGTATTCGGAGGTGGAGTATGGGCCAGCTCTACTATCGTTAAGGGTATCCTTTTCGGATTTTCTTTCCCTGAGTCGTTGGCTGTTTCGATCATATCTATGAAAGAATCCAAGTCAATACGCGGCAGCACGATCCAATCCGACCCATCGTCCAATTATTTGAGAGTGAATCTAGTGTTTATATTTGGGAATTTTGTTAAAATGCGTTCGGTTAAACTTTCTAACGTTAAAAATTTGACTTCGTGTGACGAAAAGAACAGTATTACCCATTTTCCTCTGGGTCCTTACACCTTAAACTGAAAACGCTCCATCTCAAACAGGTGAACAGCAAAGATGTCGGCCTCAAATGAATTTCAGTTATTTGTCAACAAAAGTGGGTGGGGCAGCAATACGAAGATTCGTGCCTATTCCACACTACGGTGTATTCGGTAGTAGCAATTCTGAATCAATTTCACCTCGTGGAAGGGTTGGGGGGGGGGGGGTACGGCTACACGAAGGCTAATTTCCTCAAAGATGTCGACGATGCCGAGTATTTCTGCCACAGTTTCTTCCACGCCGAGTCCATCCCCTTCGGAAGTACTCAGGGTGATTTTGAGGTAAGGAAATAAAGAAATTAGCTGATGTATATCTCTTCCCTTTACTAACCGTTGCTCGTGTTTGTCGGGTTGGTGGCGTAAGTTAGGAGACTTGTTTTCGAGTCCAGTGCCTTTTCTATTGACTTGGTAAAGACTTCGACGTGTTCTAGGACTTGTTCTTCTCTTATTGAACGCAATGTAGATCGTTGTTACGTTGAACGTTCGACTGAGTTACTTCTCTCTTTAATGATGCTTAAGGTAGAGACAGAGTGAGGAAATACCTTTGATGATCTGTTTGTAAACTAAAGGTAATGACATAAGTTGTTTAGGTAATAGCATTCGTTTTGCAGTTATAAGCTGTAGCGAAAACTTTTCCAGAGCAGCTACAATCAGTTTTATCTCCTTTGCCCTTTGTAAGTTAACCTTTTCGCCCCAGTCCCCAGAAATGTGTTGTATCGTGATTCCACGAACTTTTAACCAACTTTAAATGGGGAAGGAGAGTCTGTTAATGATTTAGATTGTGGTAGAAAAAGGACTATTATTCTCCACATAAATACAATTATGGCGCTGATTGTAGATAACATGATAAGAAATACAAACGCCACCAGAGTACAGACAGCCTCTGATCGACATTGCAGTTTCTGGTTTCAAAGCCCTCGGCTTAATTTGACTTATCTCTGCATCACCGGTGCTGCATTCCGCCAGAGACTGGAGGCCAAGGATGACAGGACAAAGAGGTATGCCGTCATTCTTCACCAGGGTCACCCTTTGCTCCACAATCCAGTTGGCAGAAGTGATGGAAGTTAACGAGAACACCATTCAGAGACAGCCCGGAGCAACACTGGAGGAAGAGCTTTAGGAAGAACGCATTGGTCCTACTTTGAGAATTTTAGTCGGGGACGCAAGAAATCGGGACACCAGCCGTGGAATATTCTTCTTATGGCTAGCGTGGTCCAATGCTGCCAGTTTTTTTCTTTGTCTGGTTTACCCTTTGACAAATAAACAAACGGGGTAAAAAACTATGGTGCTGCGTTGATGGGATAATATAAAAAGGGAATTTGGTTTTACCAACTGAGTTGATAACGTATATTACCCATCCCTAAGAGTTTCAAAGCTGATGTTTCGAGCGTTAGCCCTTAGTCAGAGTGAGTCAAAATGGTGTATCCTTTGACAGGCGAGTCAAGATGGATGACACTGCAACTCTTTTGTCTTCCAGAACATACTCTTATTGCTCGATTTCTTGGGCAGCGTTGTCATTTCATCTGAAGTTTGGGCTCCCGTTTGGGTGGGGTTTTCTCACTTCTCTTTCTGTTTGTCCTATTTTAGCCCAGGAAAAAGTCCAAGTTAATGCCACAGGAGTCTGTCGTTCCCAAAATGTGTAAGAATCATTTGCGGGGAGAATTCGAAGTGAGATGGGTGTTCCCGTAGGTGGTCTCGAAGTCGAATGGGATGTTGAGCACTGCGGAGCTGTTTGGACGCATTAAAAATGTTTTAGCGGGCGAGGTTAGGTAATGTCGAGAGTGATCGTATATGCTGTGTCTAATCTTCGGTTTGGAGTTTACAAAATTAACACTGAGGACAAAACTGATACAGAATTCGATACCTATGACACAATTTATGACGGTGGTCGTAAGGAACTTTTCTAGGTGGAAAACAGGGAGCAATACATTGGAATTGCAGATCTCCAATTTGCTGGGATTTAAGAAATTCTTCATTGCTTAAAACATACTTCGGGCTACATATCTAGGTATGGCCCCCAAAATCTACCATTGAATATGCGTTATGTACTGTTTTCGGAGAACGATTAGGAAAACAATTCGCTCATTTTTATATCTATCGACGCGTATCACTACAACGCTTTAAATGTTGTTAAAATGAAATGAGAAAAAAGCGGGCCGGCAATCACTTCAGTTTAAGAGCGATATCGCACTTGACTGCTTTATAATTCTCTATTCATAAGGTAGTGACGATAGTTGGGTAGTAGGGGTGGGGGGGGGGGTGGAGACTCATGAATAGAATGCTTTTTCTTTTTATCTGAGAAGTATGAATGGCTTCTCAAGCAGAACCTGCGAGGCTGGAAGTCCCATGAGCCATACCATTGTTTAAATGATAAAACATAATAATTTCCTTGAATCAGAGGTTCCAAACCTCAGTTAGAAACTGCTTGCCATCACACCTACCTTCGTTGAATTTTGTTCGGCCTCGCTAACCTTGGAATGCATCAATAAAACTGTAGTATACTGCAAATACCTCGCATCATAGTTAACTATGCTCGCATTTGACAACTTGTTTTGAGTTTGCTCAGAAACGAGCGTTGTTTAGCCACAAGTACAAGATGTAATTCAAATCATGCTACCGTAAAACTTGTAACAATTCAGTTTTTTCGGATTTTGCGTCGTTCAAATGAGCTACCTGAGAACGAGGGTCAATCTCCGCGCCCGACATAATTTGCGCGCTGAATTGGACACGCAGATCATCTGTAGACATGCTGTGATACTTCATACACTTCGAACAGACGAGTCTTTTTCTTTACAACACCAAGAGAATATGAACTGCTACTCTGTTGATACTACTCAATAGTATAACCCTTTACAGCCTAACATCAGTCTGCATATTCTCCATACTGTTCTCTATACCTTTTCAAGTTCCTGAAAAGGAAAATGTGTTAAATAATCGAGAGTTTCCTTAGTTGGTGATCATTTCCTTTATTCTCCTGACCCTAATGTGAGATTTAGAGGTAATATTGTAAGGAGAAATTAGATGCTGGTCACTCTTAGTGGGCGAGAGGGTTACGGACTTTTTTTTGAATTTGTGCGCGCTTTAAACAAATCTATGTTTTCATTTCTGTACAATGTATTCGGCTATATTTTCATCTTGAATTTGTCTGGACTGTAATAGCGCATTCGTTTAAGATAGTTTTGTGCAACATAAAACAAGGACATTGGCCTGACTACTCCCCCTCTCAGTGGCTGCGTCCCCTGTCGGGGGGCAGCGGAATTCCTCGAGCATTTGGTTTTTTCATGTAAAATATCGTGTAGATTCTGAAAAAATTTTTTTATCCTAGCTTAAAGATAACTGTACTTAACAATTATTCCCCGAGCGCGCGTTGGATATAAGATGATAGATAGCCAACTCGGCGCTATGCGCCTTCTTGGCTATAATCATCTCATATCCAACAAGCGCGGGTGGAGTAATTGTTTTATTTTAAAAAACGCTCCCAAGATATTAGACAAATGTTCTCGACTTTATTTTGTAAGAAGAAACCGCATGTTACAATGTACAGATATTAGATTATGGTATATTGGCTCACATACCATAATGGCTAAGCCAATAGAAAGTCTTGAATTGCATTATCCAATGATCCAGTTTTCAATAAAAAAAGAGATATAAGTCCTTTTAGCAGCTTCGTGTTGTTCATTCTCTATGTTGTCTTAGTAACTGTAAATGTCAACTTAATGCAATCATTCCAGTTCTTATTTAGTTTTGTTAATTGTAAGTGAAACAGTGTGAGTGTTTATCTTATCAAATGTATTGCTAATTGATTACCTAAGCGGTCTAAACTATTGTAACAAAATGCTGTAAAAATAGAAGTAATTCAAAAGAAAAACAAAACCAAACAACAACAACAAAAACAAAAACAAAACCAAACAACAACAACAACAAAAAAAACAAAACCAAACAACAACAACAACAAAAAACAAAACCAAACAACAACAACAACAAAAACAAAACCAAACAACAACAACAACAAAAAACAAAACCAAACAACAACAAAAAAACCAAACAGCAACAACAAAAAAAACAAAACTAAACAACAACAACAAAAAAAACCAAACAACAACAACAACAAAAATAAAACCAAACAACAACAACAAAAAAAGAACAAAGACGGCGCCCACCATGGTAACTGTTGACAGCTTTAGATCTAAAGCTGCACCAGAAGAAAAGCAACCTGCAATGTGACTATTACTGTGGAAGGCAACAGATACAATACGTGTTCAGTGCTAATCCTTCTTTCCTTCTTGCAATCTATCGGTCTCAATTCAAACTCCAAGAGTGTGCTCCGAACCAAGCTCCTACACGTTCATTTCTCTTGGGAGCAACCTTTGAAGATGTCTAAGACGAGCTAACTTGCCTCCCTCTGGCCAAGAGCTTGGTTGACATTATTGGTGACCTAAACTGTATTGTTGGTGCGACATCATCAGATTGCAGCACTCAAAAACTACTAGATCTCTGTGATAGTTACCAGTATAGGTGATTAATTGATCAGCCATCACGTATAATACAGCTTACATCATCTATTATTGATGTGTTTTTAACTAATCATCCGTGGAATTTTTTGGACTCTGGAGTCACTGATATCGGAGTCAGTGATCACTGTCTGGGTTATGCAATAAGAAAGATTTGTATCCCCAAATCAAATCCAGACTGTAACGAGCAGATGCTTTAAAAATTTTATTCCACATAGCTTTCGAACTGATTTATCTATGGTCCCGTGGCATCTGATTGAACAGGAGCAAAATCCTGACATTGCTTGGGATATATGGCAACATATGTTCTTAGAAATTGCTGATAGCCATGCGCCACTAAAGAAGAAGAGAGTGAAAGGAATCTCTTCACCCTGGATTACTCCAGAGCTAAAAAGGCTAATGTTTCACACAGACAAACTCAAAAAGTTGGCCTCAAGGTTCCCAACAGATCGCAATTGGACTTCTTACAAACACATGAAGAATAAGGTTAATTATGAAATTAAGAATGCTAAATGAACTATTATAACGCCTTCTTCAAAGATAACTGCTGAAACATAAAGAATACTTGGAAGGGAGTAAATATACTAATTGGAAATGAACCTAAATTTAATAAGATAACTCAGCTGGACACTGGGGATACTTTAAATACTGACCCCATCTAAATCAGTATTATACTCAACATACATTTCTCCAAAATAGAACCTTCCTTAGCCTCTGAGATTAGAGATACATCCAGCAATTTTACTGACTATATTACCCCCGGAGAACACATTTTTAATTTGGCGAAAGTATCATGTCAGGGGGTCTTCAATTTGATTTAGAAAATACCGAGTAATAAAGCCAGTGGTATTGATAACATCTCAGCGCGTCTCCTGAAAGAAGCGTCTCCCATAGTTACTCGCAGTCTAACTTTTATAATAAACCAGTCAATTACCATTGGAATATTTCCAAATGCTTGGAAGCGAGCTAGAGTTTCGCCAATATTTAAAGAGGACCTCAGGACTGATCCTAACAACTACAGACCTATCTCAGTTCTGCCTGTAGTAAGTAAATTAATTGAAAGAGTGGTTTTTAATCAATTATATGAATATTTAAATGATAATAATTTGTTAACAGAATCACAATCTTGCTTCAGATCTATGTATTCTACTGAAACAGCTTTATTTGAGGCTACGAATGAATGACTATGGAATATTGACAGCAGTCTCTTAAATGGTGTGATATTCCTGGACTTGAAAAACGCTTTTGACACCATGGATCATGCTATCCTTCTGGAGAAGCTTAAACTCTACGGGCTCAGTTCTCAATCTCTAAACTGGTTCCAGTCCTATTTAGCTGATCGAAAGCAACAAACGTTCACTGATGGAGTTCAATCTGATTTCTGTAATATAACATGTGGTATTCCACAGGGGTCTATTTTGGGTCCTCTATTATTCACTATTTATATCAATGATCTCCCTTCATGTAGTTTGTTTTCAAAACTCAGAATGAATGCAGATGATACTACCCTTACCACATCTGCAGAGGACCCATGTGTCCTTGAACATAAAAAGAATTATGATATGAATTTAATCCAGTCATGGCTGTCAGAAAACGAATTAACTTTAAATGTTAAGAAGACTAAATACATGTTTATAGGGAGCTAATTTAAGTTATCCCAAATAAGTAGTGACTTCACAATAATTCAACATAAAACCCTTGAAGTTCAAATTGATGAATCTTTGAACTGGCGCCCACACATTCATACCATTTCAAAGAAAATATCCGCTGGCATTGTTATTTTAAGAGGGTCTTAATTGGGTTAACCGATAGGCGTAAAATTGCCAAGAACTTAGTCGATAGCCGTAAAAAATTGAAAAATTTTTAGCCGTTAGACGTAAATGGGGTCAAAAGAGGTAACCGTAAAGAAAAATTGTTCCCTAAATTTCTTAATTTTACGGCAGGTGCTAAACTTACTTATGACCTGTTTCATTTCTTATTTTGCTGACTTTGACTCCGTACATGTTGTACATGTGGTTCACAGGTTTATAGGCCAAGCTCGTTTCAAGGACCCCCGGTAGTCTCCCTTGACCTCACTTGGCCTGCGTTTCTTAGGACAAGTTGACAGCTTTTTGTTTTAAGATCTCCAATTTCTTCACCTAGTGTGCATGTGAGTTGAAGGATGTAATCTTTATTTAGACACGATCAATTCATCAGCCTATAAAAATACATATCACATACGCTAAGATATTTAAAATTAAAACTACATACTATAACACTAAAGCTGTTTTCCGTGAATGCCGTGCGTTAGACTTAAAAAATGTCATTGATCTTACGTTTAAATAACCCCAGAGACTCTGTGTTCCTTATATCGCGTGGTAAACTGTTCCATAATGTGGCGCCATTGTAGCTAAAGCTTTTTCTGTAATAATTAGTGCGCGGTAGTGGAACATTAAGCTTATTTTCAGAGTCCCTGAGGTCATAAGCAGAGTCACGCCACGTAAACTTTGAATATAGATACCTTGGAGCTAGCCCGTGCAGACATCTAAACATCATGGTGGCTTTATGGATTTCCTGCTGGCGTGCAAGATTTTTCCACCCTAAAAACTCGAGTAGCTCAGATGCATCAGCATCATAGTTAGAGAATGTCAACACACGGGCTGCTCTATTCTGCAATTTCTGCAGTTTGTCTCGTAGCGTTTTCCCACAGCTACCCCAAACAATGTCACAGTAATCAAAGTGAGGTTTTACTAAAGCTTGGTAGATGAGATGTAAGGTTGATGCTGGGATCAGGTGCCTAATTCGCTTTAGGGCCCCGATACCAGAGGCGATCTTTTTCGTTAGTTTTTCGATGTGACTATGCCAATCGAGTTTATCGTCTATTATTACACCAAGCGATTTTGTAGCTGAAACCTGGCTCACTTGAGTATTGTTCATTCTAATTGTTGGTGAAGCTGTGAGAGTATTCAGTCTCTGCCTCGACCCTATTAGCATGAATTCGGTTTTAGTCATGTTCAACGTGAGTTTGCTCGCTTGTAGTCAGTTGAAGACGTTTTCTAGGTCTTCATTTAGACAAAACTGAACGTTCACAAGATTGCTTCCCGCATATGTGAGGTGCGTGTCATCGGCATACATTCTCGGTTTACAATTTGATAAGCAATTTGGAAGATCGTTGATATATAATAAGAACAATAATGGACCGAGAATGGTCCCTTGAGGGACGCCGCAAGTCAACGAGTAGCTACTGGATAGCGACCCGTTGACAGAGCATTTTTGTGTTCGGTTTTCCAAATATGACTGAAACCATCTGAAAGATTTTCCATGTATACCATAATAGTTTAGTTTCGATAGAAGGATCTGATGATCAACAGTGTCAAAAGCTTTTTTCAAATCTAGAAAAATGACTCCATTGATTTTCTCGTTATCAATATTATATGCCCAAGAATCTGTCGCTTCCAACAAAGCTGTTACAGTTGAATGATTAGCACGAAACCCTGATGATGTCGGTATTGAAAGCTGTTGTTAGTTTTTATCGAACGGGTGAGGAAAGTCCAAGCGAAAGATACAAGGCAAGAGTCAAAGTCCAAGAAGAGCATCGGACACTTTCAGCGTTCAAGAAAAACGTTATTGACTTTCATGGTCTTAACGAGCAAGCAAAATTTAATGACACACTAGTCTTCATAGACATTAAGGCTCGTCAAGTCAAGCGTTACAATCCGTTGACCAAAAAATTTGATACCCTTGCCGGAGATGGACGTGAAGGAGAACAGGACGGAACTGAGAAAAATTTCAGTTTTGTCCAAGTGCATGGAATATGTAGTGTTGCAGGTACGCTTTTCACAACGGATGCGGCAGCAGGGAAAATCAAGCTGATTACCGGTTTGTCGGGGACAACGAACTTTTTAAGTCATCTGGGCATTTTATATGACAACTTTGGCATAGGTTGTAAAGGTAGTACTTCTCAGACAATTACGCCAGAGGGGGTAAGTAAGAATGTCGAGAAGGGGAACGACTACATCAAATCTACGGTAAGAAATGTAAAAGAAACAAATCACCTCAAAGAAGGTTCAGCAACGAATGGTCCTCAGGGAACTGTGTCTAAAAAGACGCAAGATTCTGTCGAGCTCTTGTTGAATGGTGTAAACAACCTCATAAGAAATATCACAAATGTCAGCCTAGAGTACAAAGATAGCATTGACTGGCAAACTTTAGTAACAACTCAAGTAGAGAACCTACATGCGGTATCGCATTTTAAACGTGAGACATTTAACACCCTTCAATATGCGATGGACTTTGGTACAATATCGAAGGAATCTTTAAAGCGAATAACTAAATGGGGGGCTAAATACTATACTCATCCATCTTCCCACTACACAGTGCCCCAAACGGGAATGTCATTCAAGGACGTGCAGTTTATGACTCCACTTCTTTTTGTGGGGCTATAGAAAAAGGATGAAGAAGTAATGAAGGAATGGTTGGAGAATTAATGTTCGGTGAGGCAAAGAACTGTGAGGAGTGAAAGGACGAAAGACAAGGCAGGAGCCTTGCCCCCGGCAGCGTACGCCAAGCCAAAGCCGGATGTTACTCCAAAGGTACGATTTCCCGATGACCAAGACGACAGAACCCTCCCTGCCTCTTCTGAGGTCAACCCTCTAGTCTCCGATGTGTCATTAAGTTTCATTAGCGATTCCAACATTCCGCAAGTGAAGCTCGCGTCTGCTGCTGATTTCAACCAGGTGGAAGAGTACGAAAGCGATTCTGAAATTAGCGATGTTGATACGGATAGTGACTCAGAAGATCTTATCATCAGTAAGCCAGTAGTAACAAGGTCCGGAAGGCAAGTCAAGGTGTGGACACGGTTTGATGTCTAGGCAAAAAAGGTACCCGAGACAAGCTAGACTGTACATTGAAGGATTTTGAGGCGTCAAGCATGGCTATATTTTGAGACAGTTTAACAGGCATATAACACCATATAAGGACAAGCAGGTCACCACTCCTACAAGTAAATGTAAGAATGCATGACGTAAGTTAAGTTGTGTATGGCCTTGTATTGAATCCTTTTTCGTAGTTCACAATTCTAGCGTAAAATAATATTAGAAGTGGTATGATTTATCAAATATTAACTTTTTTCAAAGAATAACTCATTTAAGCCTGAGATGACCATAACACCTTTATTTTGCTTTAAAGATTAAAAAAACACAGGTTTATTAATATTTAACCTTTCGGAACCAAAGAAATTAATTTTTAACTTTTTTGTTAACCGTAACTGTTAAAAGTTAGCCAATAGCCGTAAAAGAGCCAAAGTTTTAGCCGATAACCGTAAAAGCCAGCACCCCATTGAGACCCTGTTTTAAGGCGTGTAAGTCATTTGTACCCCTTGATACTAGAGTGAACATGTACAATGCACTGATGATGCCATATTTTAATTACTGTGGTGCTGTATGGGGTAATATCAATAAGGGACTAGCAAACAAACCTCAAAAGCTGCAGAATTGGGCTGCTAGAATTCTCACCTTTTCTAATTATGACGTTCGCTCAGGTATTTTGTTGGATGAACTTGGCTGGGAAAGGCTGGAATATGTAAGACTTAAACAGTTGGCTGTGACAATGTATAAAATCCATAATAATCTTTCCCCATCGTATCTGAAGCGGATCTTTACCAACGTCTCAAATGCACATTCACACAATCTTAGAAATCCTGAGTTAAATTATTATGTCCCCAGACCCAGAACTGAGTCTGCAAAAGGGAGCCTACACTGTGAAACAGGATTCCCTCAGAGATTAGAAAACTGCCTAGTTTAAATGTTTTAAAAACTTCATTTCATGGGAAAGATTTTTCTGATACGCCATTGTAACTTTTTGTAATTTTTTCAGTGAAAAAGAAACATAGTCAACATAAGAGTTTCAACTTTTCCGTTCCGTTCTCCTATTTACATGGAAGGAAACCAAACTATTTTTTTCTTCGTCGTTTATGTAGTGATGACGGATTTCCATCACAAATCAGAGTCAATGTGCCAGTATTTCGATACACGTGGTTACCCTGATTCTTTCGTTCAAGCAGGTTACCACCGCGCCCAACTTATTGATCGACATTTTGCACTACAAACGTCGCAAAAGGAAGCTTCCGACTGCATTCCATTCACTCTCACGTTTCACCCTCACAATTCTCGCGATTGAGAATTCTCGTTTCGTTAAAATTCATTAAAACTAATATAACGGTTCGAACACCAAGGTTAAAAATCTTACATTACGAACAAGAAGGTGAAGTCCAGATCGCTGGATCAACAGTGTCGTTAAACCCATTTCTCGAGCTAAAGCATTACAGTCCGTATGTTTCAGGGAATTCTTCTAAGCAACTTTCACCAGGCGCACGTGAACCAGTTAGCGCATGACCAGACAATACCTACTGCTGCTGACCAGTTTCGTGGAAAAATGAGAAAGCAATCTCCGCGGCAAAATCCAGCGCATGCGTATATATTATGCAGCACTGTTATCTCCAAACACATGTTATGTGATTTTTTATTTTAAATCTGTGTTACCAAAACTTGCATTTTAAAATTTCCAGTAATCTGCGTTTTTACATTGCTGCTCGCCTTTTATGGGCCAAGAAACACGGTTTTAGGCGCCGTCAATTTTTAAAACAGCTGAGTAATCAGGCCAAACACCTGATGAATGGCGTGCGTGGGGCAGAATTAATGCACAGCTCGCCAATAGCTTCCTCTCTGGTCATCACAAAAAGACAGAAAAATCATAATTTGAATCAAGAATAGTTTTATTTGTGACTCCAACTTGTGCATACAGATATACAAATCGTCAAAAGATAAATCAAAATGAAACTATGATGAACCGGTGGATAACCTGTGCAGAATATGACAAGAATATACAGTAGTGGATTGAACTAAAAGCCAATGATCCTTTAATTTCAAGAAAAAGAAATTTGAATTGAGCCGTTATCCACACAAGAGTCTTAACCAATTCGTCTGCCATATTCAAATGTATCATATGATCTCTCTGGCCCTGCTGGCGCAATCCCGTAGAAAACTGTACCCAGCTCCCCATCCTTAACCCCCCCCCTCCAGAAAGACAACTTCTGTCTCATGCAAAGCCTCTCTCACATCAAGACTGACAACAGCCACTGCTCACCCTCCCAATATTTTCCTTTTTCTGTGTCATCTTTGTTAGTAAATTCTCCCTCTTTCTAACTGACGGCTTTTCCTAAAATACTCACCTGAGGGCTTAATGTATACCCAGTTCCCATGGAGAAACAGGAAAGGAAAAAAAAACCCTGTCGACTGGCAAAGAAAACAGGGACACGATCAATCGGGAATGAATTCAAAGTGAGAATAATTGCATTAAGTCACTCTTGCGCCATTATCTACAGTCGTATTAGTCACTCTCGTTCCCAGGACCTTTTCTACAGTGGCTCACAAGGGTCACTACATAAAAAAGGTAAACTGCATATTAAACAGTGCATCATATACACACAAAAAAAATGTAGCTGCAAATAAGAAAAATATGTTGCTGCAAATAAAAAAAATATATATATGTTGCTGTAAATAAAAAAAGATCTTGCTGCAAATAAAAAAAGATGTAGCTGCAAATGAAAAATGTTGCGGCAAATGAAAAAAAGATGGTACCCAGTCTTGCTCCTTTCAAGCCTCGTGCTAAAACACTTCACCGAGATCGCCCTGTTTTGTCCTAGTTGCGGGAAGCCAGCAAAGAATCAAAGTTTTGCTCAGCTTGTGGCTTTTCCCTACAGCATTCGAGTGTTCCATGCCCCTCAGGGATCGGCTCTGAAGCGGAGCAACCTGCAGTGAAGACTCCAATATAATTTCAGGAATTTTTAAAATGAAAGGGTGAGAGCAGAAAGGAACATTCGAAGGCAAAATCTACCAGGAAAGTGGAAAGAAATGTTTCTATAAACATGGGCATCATCACTGCCAGAGGGAAAAGCCACAAACTGAGCAAAACTTTGATTCTTTGCTGGCCTCTTTCCCACATCGAGGACAAAACATGGCGATCACAGTGAAGTGTTTTTGCACGAGGCTTGAAAGGAGCAAGACTGGGTACCATCTTTTTTTTATTTGCAGCAACATTTTTTATTTGCAGCAACATCTTTTTTCATTTGCAGCAACATAATTTTTTTTATTTGCAGCAACATCTTTTTTATTTGCAGCCACATTTTTTGTGTGTATATGGTGGTGCAGTGTTTAATATGCAGTTGACTTTTTTTATGTAGTGATCCTTGTGGGCCACCGTACTTTTCCCTTCCAGTGCGGGTGGAGTTGGGGTGGGAACTAGGGGAAAAGGCCCAAGGAACGAAGTTGTCACATCAGTGACAAACTCGACTGAGCGTGTCGTGTACCAAATTTCTTTTTTTTCCACATTTTGACGTCATCTGCTATCTATAACGAAGCATATGCAGGGCAATGTGGAATCCGAAGTTTGTAAGTCTCACCATGGCCTAGGGAGCGATTTTTGTATTAAATAATTAAAACTACCCCTGTTAGCGCTCACTCCAACAACTTAGCCGTGAGCTGAACTCTCCTTCGGTTTCAGTCACATAACGGTGCATGCAAAACGAAAAACTGCTGAGGGCATAAATTATTGACCTGTGCGATAAATTGGCTTGGTTCACACAATAAAAAATTTCATCCCGCAACCTATCTCTGCAATGATTGGCTCGGCTTAAGAATGGCTCAAGAATGAGTTCGAAATCGAGTAAGTGCAAGAAAAAAAGCTTTTTTTCATGTCTGAAACTCTGACGTCAGAGCCCCTTTTTGACTCACAGTGGCCTCCTCTCAATTTATTCCCAGTCTCCTACTTGACAATGCCAGAGGTGATTAACATGTAACTTCTCCTTATGGTATCCATACATTATCTGGCAAACAGGTAATAAGAATTTAACACTTAGTACTACAAATCTAACACCAAATTCTCGTAACTAATTAACTAGGAAATGTGTATCAACTAGATGGGAGAATTTACAATCAGATCTTGAGAGTAAAAGGGTTCAGGTAATTAATCCCAAAAACCAAAGGTATAGGAAGCAATATATTACCAGCGAGCAATCTATCAACAAAATCTTTATTCAATGCGATTCTATTTACAACAATCGTTTTATTTTACTCACATTGAGCGATAACTGTTCAAGTACTTTGTAGCTCTCGTTGACCAAAAAAAAAGATCTACAAAAAGTTACTTTGAGTACCTATAATAATAAACTATCAAGTCCACAAAAACTATTAACATTTTCAGGCTTCAAGCTGCTTTCCCGACAGCCTTTTACCATAAACTTCTACTATGGTCAGTAATGATTCAAAATATTTTGTTTCCAATCATTTCGTAACTGTTCCTTTTTTTAACATCTAGCTTAAAATTAAGATCATTAAAATAAATTGGCGAGATCTCTTGTAAGCTACTGATGTAGATTAGTTTGACGCTGCTTCCTGCTTTTACAGAAAGTGCTTTAAATAGCCCAATTCCAAATTGGAAGTTCAAAACCTGGTCTGTATCTCTCCACTATGGCTTGAAGAGATTTTTTTTTTAACTCACTAATACTAAAATTACTCTCAATATCTAGTCTGGTTAGCGTACAGCTTGGATTCTGTAAAGCTTCACATAGACTGGCAACACCGGTATCAGTGATCTTATTATTACTCAGATCTAGTGTGGTTAGCTTACAGCTTGGATGCTGTAAAGCTTCACATAGACTAGCAACACCGGTATCAGTGATCTTATTCCTCCTCAGATCTAGTGTGGTTAGCTTACAGCTTGGATGCTGTAAAGCTTCACATAGACTGGCAACACCGGTATCAGTGATGTTATAACCCAGATCTAGTGTGGTTAGCTTACAGCTTGAATGCTGTAAAGCTTCACATAGACTGGCAACACTGGTATCAGTGATCTCATTATCACTCAGATTTAGTGTGGTTAGCTTACAGCTTGGATGCTGTAAAGCTTCACATAGACTGGCAACACCGGTATCAGCGATCCTATTATCACTCAGATCTAGTGTGGTTAGCTTACAGCTTGGATGCTGAAAGGCTTCACATAGACTGGCAACACCGGTATCAGTGATCTTATTACTCCTCAGATCTAGTGTGGTTAGCTTACAGCTTGAATGTTGTAAGGCTTCACATAGACTGGCAACACCGGTATCTTTGATCTTATTAAAAATCAGATATAGTGTGGTTAGCTTACAGCTTGAATGCTGTAAAGCTTCACATAGACTGGCAACACCGGTATCAGTGATCTTATAAGCACTCAGATTTAGTGTGGTTAGGTTACAGCTTGAATGCTGTAAAGCTTCACATAGACTGGCAACAGCGGTATCAGTGATCAACTCACCCGTCAGATTTAGTGTGGTTAGCTTACAGCTTGAATGCTGTAAAGCTTCACACAGACTGGCAATACCGGTATCACAGATCCAATTATCACTCCACAGATCTAGTGTGGTTAGCTTACAGCTTGGATGCCGTAAAGCTTCACATAGACTGGCAAAATCCATATTACCGAAGTACTTAAACCACAGATCTAGTGTGGTTAGCTTACAGCTTGAATGCTGTAAAGCTTCACATAGACTGGCAACACCGGTATCAGTGATCTTATAAGCACTCAGATTTAGTGTGGTTAGGTTACAGCTTGGATGCTGTAAAGCTTCACATAGACTGTTAAAACCGGTATATATGATCTCATTCCTCCCCAGAATTAGTGTGGTTAGCTTACAGCTTGGATGCAGTAAAGCTTCACATAGACTGGCAACACCGGTATCACTTACGACTGATTCTCCTATCATCAATTTAGACACAAGAGAGTGTTCATTGATCAGTGAATTACAGACTCGTTGCATTCCAGACATTGTTAGGTAGAAAGTGAAAAGTCTTAATTCCTTAACTGGGACGAACTTATCAGAAAATTTGTGTTGTGCCTCTCCAGCTTCCTCTTTATTTAGTTCACTGATAATGTCCAATACAAATGATACTGCAATGCAGTCTATGTTTGATGAACCACGAAAATATATGGCGCCGTCTGGACTACTGAGCGCTTGCGGATGATTCCTGATAAACGTTTTAGCGAATTCTTTGTCTTGATACTCACTCAGACACTTTGCCCTGAGAAATCGAGTATTATACCCTGAAACTTGACTACTGGTCAACAACTTTTCCATCAGTTCCTCTTTTCCCTCATTTGACAAAATGCCAGCCATGAATTGGAAAACCATTTCAGAGCATTTCTCGACTGGAATACAATTTTCCTTTACAAACCAATGGGCGGCTAAGAATTCTTGGACAGTGAGATGTGTGAAGCTGAAGTGTTTCGTGGTTCTGATCGAACCAGTCCTGTAAGGCTGACCACAGTAAAGAAGACCGCTACTTTTCAGTTTGTTGACTTCTTCCAACTCAAAACCGCCTTCTATTTCGCTTTCATCAAAAGTTGGCTTCCTTTCAAGCAGAAGTTTTGCCGCTAGTTTTGATAATTTCTCTAATGTGGTTTTGATGACCGGAGGAGGCTTGAATTTGTTAGGAATTTCTTTGTGTCTGTATTCTGACTCAGAGCAGTGCTTAAGTTCAAAAATATCAATAAGTTCTGTGTAAATGTCGGTTGTTGAGACAGGAAGGTGACGAGGAATTCTGGTTTCGCTTAGAGTATACTCCATCTCGAAGCACAACAGATAACAGAGCATAGGTATATGAGCAAAACTGACTAGGTTCTCATTCTTCATGACATGTTCAAGCACAGCGCTCTTCATATTTTCGTTTTCCTTGAAATACTTTTCAATGTATTCTTTAACCTGTTGTGAAGAAAATCCCACAATTTCTACGTACCGTTTAAAACGGATTCCTCCCAGCTTATCCGATTCATCAGGCCGCGAGGTTATAACAACGACAGAACCTTTCAGTATCTCTCCCTTGATAAGCTTTGAACATAATGCAGCCACCGGCATTTTACATCTAGCGTCATTCTGATATTTTTTCCCCGAGTTTCCGGCGATGTTATCTTGCTGTAAATACTCATCATAGCCGTCGAGGATAATCAAAACTTCTTCGGGATGGTTTATAATATAATCAAATGTAACGTCATCTATTATTGAAGAAAAGTTTAAGATTTCTCGTAAGGTCATACGCTCTTCCTCAAGCAAATTCAATTGACGGAAAGTAAGCAAATACGCAAATTTAAAATTTGGGATTTTGGTGTTTTCCCTTGCTTGGAATAATTTGTTGTTGGCCCAATCTCGAATGACCTTTTGGCAAAACAGAGATTTCCCAATCCCTGCTTTCCTAACGACAAGAATAGAATTAGGATCCTCCCGATCTTCACTCATGCCGAGGAATATTTCATCGCAATGCTTTACTGGAGTACCGCTGGCTTTTCCGTAGTATTCGAGCACTGATCTTCTTGAATATCTCTGGTCAATCCTGGTGAGGCCTTTTCTTCCATGTTGTATGAGAAGATTAGTGAATATTTCATCCGTTTTCGCGTTGGAGATGGTGTGAGAGGCTAGCAGTTTGGGTTGGAACTCCGTTTGGTCTGTAATGGAGGTCTTTAGAGCTGTAGTGTAAGCAGTTATGGCTGAAGGATAAGAAAGGGAAAATATTCAATAAATAACAAGAACGCGAGGAGAGCAGTTTGTGTACCTTCATTCTTACCCCACAGGGTTGAACTTTTAAAAATGTTGTGTAGGGACTTACGGCTAAACAAAAGGGGAAGGAAAATATCTTATTATGTGAAAACGAGTAAATGTAGTTTAAATACTTTCTATCGAATTCAGCACAGGGACATTAACGAACACAGAGCTGTGTGCTTGAAAAGTGACTATTGTGTCTATTAGTTGAGAAATCCATCCCTATCCAAAGGATAGAAAAGGTTGTTTCGTTAAAGCGTTATTCCTCCCTTAAAAGTCAAGTATATCTTAGGATAAAGAAACCCTTTCGGGCGGCTGGTATATCAGCTGACAATGTCCACTGCTGAGAGACTGTCTGAGTAGTAAATATTTGCAGGGGTAATCGAGAGCCGAGTGAAACTAAGGATTAATTTCACGCGTGCTTTCAGAAATCTAATAGGAAGATCAATAACGCATGCTGTTACGCACGTTCGTGGAAAGCCAATTAAGTTTTCAATTAGTTTTTTTTTGTACAACAACATCAAAGAAATGAAAGCAACCCTGTTGAAAAACATTTGCCAGCAATGATATCAAAATTTTTAGGGAGAGGTAACCTATTTTAACGTTTTCTAAACTTTGGTACTTACCTGGGGCAACTACCAAAATTAACTTAAAAATGCCTTCTGTCTCAGCCGATCAGCATTTGGTTACTCTGCTCTCAGTCTATGTTACAAGGCCTAGAAGCGCAGTTTCGAGGAAAAATGTAACATCATTAGGACAGTCTCCGAGCCCCGAACATTATCAGTCAGCAAACCAGAAAAGAGTTTATTATTTTGAAACTCTTAATTTTCATATCGCGCCAAAACCGCTCTTTAAAAAGTCAGAGTTGATTTGACGGCGGATGAGTATATGCGACCAGCTTTTTAATACCAGTATCACTGGACTCAACAAAGCGAGTTTGTTCTTCTTGTGTGCCAAAAAAAAAAAAAAATAATAGAGATGAAAAGAGAAAACTTTGGAGCAGGCTTTTCTTCCACAAGCTTTGTTTCTTTCTGACGGAAACAATCAGAGGACAAATAACGACGCAGACAGAAGTTATTGCCTGATAACTTAGGTATCCAATAAAATGGAACGAAAAGTAATGGTAGGTTGTAATTCGTAATAATTGTTAACAATCTTTCCCTCCCCCCTTCGCTTGATAAGGTTGGCAACAACAACAATGAATTCATGAAAAAGTTATCCTTGAGAGGGGAGTGGAGTGTTGTCAGAATAGCTTGACAAAGGTTGCGTGACGTATCATTAAGGACGCTTGACCGGTCCTGTTAAGTCGCTTACAGCCATGAAAGATGGAAAAATCTACATTTCTCAAACTCCATCACCACTTAAGACCCCTCGTAACTAATTTCAGGAATAGATATTTCCGTCAATTTTGAAAAACCAGATTTTCCTAATTCTGAATCTCTAGTAAGAAGGACTCCATTGAGTTTAAATATAAGTCAGTGAGGATCTCTCAAGTGCACGATTTCTCAGATCTGGTTTACACTTAAGCAGATTTCTTTTTCTGATTCGTGACCAATTCGGAACATTTAGGTAATGGATGTCCCTAAACCACCAATTTGTAATTAAAACAGCGTTCCGACTTAGCCGCTACTTTGGAGATCAATCAATCAATCAATCAATCAAGCAAAGTTTATTGTCTAACGGGAGGCATGGTTGCCCAATTGCCCGAGCCAGAGGCTCATGTATAAAACGGTAGACTATAAATTAACTATAATTAAAGGTATATTATTAGAAGTACTTAAAACTTTATAGGTAAAAATATATAAGTTTAGAGTACGAGTGATAATTGTAAAATTGTAGGTGATTAATATTGATAGTTAAAAGAGTCTAAACATTATGTTCGGTGAAAGATATTGCAGTAGATGAATATGAATAAGAATGACAATGGATGTGTACGTACAATAAAAGTCAACTTCATGTATTACATTTACAGATTGGTCCTAGAGTGCTAAAATCGAAATTCTTAAGTTTACTACAAAAATCGCTAAGCGTAGATGCTGTTTTAATTTCTCTAGGTAAACTGTTCCAAAGGTGACTAGCTTTATATGTAAAGGAATTATGATACGATCTTTTATTATACCCTGGTTGCACTAGATTTACACCTTTATTCCTTAAACTATATCTAGATTCCCGCAATTTAAAAAAGTTTTTAATATATTCCGGACCGTTCCATTTCTTACATTTAAAAAGTAAAACCAAGGAAATATAAAATCGCCTATGTTCTAGAGTTTTCATGTTGCTTTTAGCTAAGATTGTATTGTAATCAACATTATTGCCGAGATTAAGCAAAGTTTTGAGTGCGTACTTATTGACTGACTCAAGTTTAGAGCTCAGTGTTTTATTTATTCCAAGCAATAGCGGACTACAGTACTCCAAGTGAGGAAGTATGTAAGCCCTGTAGAGTGATAGGGAGACATCTACAGGTATAAGTTTTTTGAGTCTCCTAAGGGCACCAATCTTGGCATAGACCTTTTTTATGACACTCTGAATGTGATCAGCAAATGTTAACTTGTCGTCAATTGTGACCCCAAGGATTTTGAGTGAGTTAGATAACTCGACTCTAGAGTCACCAATGATAAATTGAGGGTCGTAAGCAATATCTCCAATCATCATAGCTTGGGACTTTATTTTGTTGACCATAAGATAATTACGAGAAAGCCAAGACAGGAGGATGTCAATATCATGGTTCAGGGAAATTTCCAAGAAAGTGATATCGTGATGAGATCGATAACTTGTCGTATCATCAGCATATAGACGCAAGGAAGCGATCTGGCCAGCAAAGTTTAAGTCATTCATATATATATTAAAAAATAAGGGACCGAGAAGACTACCTTGAGGCACACCACATTGAACGGGAAGCCAATCAGAGAATTTGCAATTAAATTTAACTCTTTGCTGTCGCTCGGTTAAGTATGACTGGACGAATCTGAGGGCGTCATCATTCAGACCATAAGCACGCAACTTGGCTAGGAGTAAACTGTGACACACAGAATCAAAAGCTTTGGAAAGGTCAATGGCAATAGTTCCAGTGACTTTCTTAGAATCCAGGGCTAGTCTCCAGTCGTCCACCATTTTTAGAAGAGCAGTGCAACATGAGTACCCACTTAAGAATCCAGACATATTGAGAGAGAAGTGGGTCTTGAAAGCATCATAGAGCTGATCATACATAACTTTCTCAAGAATCTTGGGAATAGACGACAAGATACTGATTGGTCTGTAGTTTTCCGCAAGAGAGCTATCATCCTTTTTATAGGCTGGAGTAACATTACTTAATTTCCATTCCTGTGGCCACGTTGCGTTAGCAAGGCTGTAATTAAGGAACTTAGTCAAAGGCCCTTTCATTGATGACGCAGATAGCTTAAGAATCATGGGAGTGATATTGTCAGGTCCACAAGACTTGTTTGTTTTCAGGCCAGTAAGCAATTTACCAATGTATTCCGTACTGACAGGTTGAAATGAAAATCCAAGATTGAAATTGCGCGACGAAATTAAAGTCACACTTGGATGATGTTCGAAATCTTTAACAGACCTAGTCAAAACAGTTCGATCAAGAGCAGGCGAAGAGAAGTGTTTATTGAAAAGATTTGATGGATCACTAACAACTGCACCTCTAACCATTATACATGTGCCATCGCTGTTATCTTGTCCAGAAGACGGTAGAAGAGACGTAACCCGCTTCCAAAAATCTCCAGGAGTTGTTGTGTTAGCTGAAGAGTCCAAGAAGAACCGTTGAATAGATGTTCGCTTCAGTTTGGTAACTAAGTTCCTTTGTACTCTATAACTTTCCCAAATTTCATCATTCCGAGTAAGGCGGTATGTGCGGTATAGTTTGTTTCTCAGTTGAATTGCTCTTTTTATTTGGACATTGATCCACAGAAGTTGGTTTGCGTGAACCCTTTTTTTCACAATAGGCGCATGTTTGTCTATTATGTCTTTGTAGAGCTTTGACCAGTTATTCCAGACATCGTTAATATCATTATAAACAAAGGCACTGTCCCATGGAGCAGTAGATAAATCACAACAGAAAGAGGCTTCATCAAATTTCTCCATACTTCTGGACTCAATCGTTTGCACTTTCGATTTCGGTAGGCGTGGTTTTCTCACAATGTATACCAGATCGTGATCACTTATTCCAAGTTTCAACGTGCCACTCTTTGTCCATCGCTCAGGTCGATTAACTAGGATCACATCAATTAGGGTTTCACTTGTGTTAGTAACCCTTGTTGGTTCCGTTATTGTATTTGAGAGACAATAGCGATCGCAGAAATCAGCCAAAGGATTATTCGTATTATGCAAATTCCCATCAACATAGGCCATCATATCGATATTGAAATCTCCAACCAATACAATTTCATTCCTGATTTTTAGCATGTTTTCTGCAGCAGTAGAACAGGCAGAGATAAAGTCAGTGACTTTACACTTACTTGGAGAACGATAACAGGCACATACGAAAAACCATGTATTTGTATTCCCCTTTACATTGAGGCAAATAGATTCTTCACCAACTGGTTCAAGCTTGAGTTGTCTTCTCGCAGTTAAGGAATTGTGAATATAAACTAATAGACCACCGGCACCCCTTTTTCTATCATTCCTGATGACACGGTAATGTGAGTTGGATAATAACTTTGTAGAAACAGACTTGTCAATCTTCGTTTCAGAGATAAAGAGAATGTCAAAACGGCATTCGTTTAGTAGATCCAAAATCTCATCTATTTTGCCGATGATACTGTTTGTGTTAAGATGGCCAATCGAGAGATTTTTCTTGTAATAGCCTTTAATATTTTCTTTATACCATTCGACTGGAGTGGGTGATAAAGAAGAAAGCAAACTTGAGTCCCCATCTTCTTCTTCTTCAAGAAGGCCGCCGAGGTGGAGTTAAGAGAAGATTTTTGAATTTGAATACTTTGAAACCATTTTTGAAGTTTTGAATTGTACCTAACTTCATGAGAAAGTCTAAATCTGAAACTGACGACAAAATTGTCAACACATTAGTCTTTCGTTCGCCCCCGTCAAGTTAACCTATTTGCCTGAATAGTCCCAGGCTCTTAAAGAAAATAATATTCAAATCATCAAACGACAGATGTTGAAACAGATGCCTTGACAATTGGTTCCGTTTTAATCTACGTTGGTAGGACAGTCGAGGTGAAAGATGTGGTCAAAAAACGTTTCAAGGCGGAGCGTTGCTACATTCATCGATGTACGTAATGAATTCGAGTTCCCTAGCGACATGGGCCTCCCCCCTCTCCCACCCCCTTAAATAAACCAGAGGATGTCTTAGGTTTTTTAATTACTTCCCTGAAACCTTGCAACCAGGTGGGTTTTTTTTTTTTTTTTTTTAAAGTACGAGGAGAGTGGAGGTGGAGTTGAAGAGAACCAGAAGTAACTTGTATGGATTCCCAGGGAGGAACTAGGTACGAGACATTACCCAAAGGAATGTTGAAGGAGTGCTAAAAATGGATATCATAGGCATAGTTGGTAGAAGAGGAACTATGCATGTGGAACTAACGATGGGGTTGTAGAATTTTTAGGGGAGATCAACTAATGTGACTTGCAGGTAGCCTATAAGTTCAGAAAAAGTTTCGTATAGATTTGGCCTACAATGAGGTGGTAGATAGTTGAAAAAATTTTTGCAGTAAACATATATGCCAGAATATTAAATCATGACTTCAAGTTCACATTATGGGACTCAGCGTTTTCTAAAAAGTTTGGCAAATCATTGTCTTTTCTTTTACAAGTGCTGCGATATGAGTATTAAACCTATTGTCACAAAGTTTCTAAATTCTTTGTTTTACGAAAAGCAGTGTTACCCCTGGATTTAGAACCCAACTATTTATTTATTTATTTCATTTGCAACTATTCTACTCAAAGTTAAGGTACAGTACATACCACTCTTTGTCTTAAATGTTCTGACGTCTGGCTCACTTTCTCCTTGTTTGTTGACAGCAAACAGCTTCACTTCGTACTCTGCGTCATACTCGAGACCAGTTATCTCGTGGTGAGTTTCCACAATGTTTCCCCGTTGAACCAGTTCTGTGGATTGTGTCATGGGTTGTTTCGTCCATTCCAGACGGTATTTAATGCTGCAATTACTGCTGTTAGCCTCTACTTCTGACCAGGTCACAGTTAAATCTTTGTCAACTTCACTTTCTACATTTGTGATGGTGGGTTTCTCAGGTAAACCTGTTCAAAATAATAATTCTTTTGAGTTCTGTCTCTGATCAAAGTGAAATACTTACTCCAACTAGATTCATTGCTGTGTGTAAAGAATTTAAATTCCCTAGCAACACCCCCCCTTACATAAACAAGTGGGTTTTTTAGTTTTTTTCAATTACTTCTCTGACATTTGGCAACTTCCTTATTTTCTTTTAAGTAGAGGAGAGAGGGGGTGTGGTGCAGCAAAAACGGAGAAGTAATTCTTACCCCCCCTGACAAATTCACTGAAAAGGTACAAAGTTGGAAAAAATGTACTCAATAAACTCTATCCCAAAATATTAAATCATGACATAAAGTTCACAAAGTTATAGCTAAACTCAACATGTTACTTCAAAGTAAGACAACAAGTATAATGATTGGTACTGAAATGTACAAGTATAGTAAAGAAAGTACAAGTATAGAAAATAGCACAGATGGTTTGGGTACGTGTTGAGTAAATTCCTGGCATGTTTGTTTTTCACAATCCTTGGGCACGCACTCAATTGCATCAGCAAAAGCGCGCGCGAAAACGGTGTTCAGCCACCTTAACATCACCAAGGAAAGTAGGCGGTGAAAAATTACGTACTAGTTTGTGCAAACCTTTCAAAGTGGCAAAATGTGATGAAATGAAGTCTGTTCAATAGGAAGGGCTGCTAAGCCTAATCTACAAATTAATTAAAGTCTGAGACAGTAGGAAGGAAGCAATTCTAAAAGTCTGACGCATTCTATGATTCAGTAATCATTATATAACTACTGTATGTAGTGAGCAATAAACATCACTAAGGCTACAAGTATTTCAATCATGAGAACACGTGGAACTTACCTTGAGCAGGTAATTCATTGGCACCTAAATTATTCCAGAAACAAAAACAATGTTGTCAGTTTAACCCATTAACTCTGATGAGTGACCAACACAGAGTTTCTCCTTACAATATCAATACAATATCAAGCAGACAAGTTATGAGAATTAAGAAATATATCAACAAGGGGATTGTTGGTTGACCCAACACACAGTTTTTCAAAGTAACATCATAAGAATTATGTGGCAGACAGTGAAGACAATAATTACTAACGAAATCATAGGAGTGAAAATGTTAAACCAATTTGTTCTTAAGAAATTCACTTAAAATGGTCTAAAACCAACGTGATATCAATTGCAGGTTCCAAGAAAAAGGTTAAAAAAAAAAAAAACATAAATATGTGAGCTGGCATCCATCACTTTCCTTCTCATTCCAAAAACTTTCCAACATCAAAATACAGTTGTACACATATCACTCAATAAGTCTTCTTTATTAGTTTAATCCTTTAAAAATTTTCATGAGTTACCAAAACCGAATTTCTTCTTACAATATCAATACATTATCAACCAGACAAGTGATGAGAACGAAAATAAATATCAATAAGGGAATAAAAATTGATCTCATACCAATTTATTTAAAGGAACATCATAAGAATTAATGGCAGACAGTAGGGAGAGTTTCTAATGAGATCAGGGGGGTAAAACGTGTGAAAACAATTTGCTGTGTTGCAAATTGGCCCTGGAATATATTTCAAATCAGTCATCAAATCTCTTTTGCAGATGTCATTAGCCTCTGTCAGTTCTCCGTATTTTGGCTGCTATATAAACCAAATGATTTGGATATATCAACAAAGTTGAAATGGTAAATTGGCCACCGTAACGATTACAAAAGCTGACATTTCAAGCGTTAGCCCTTCGTCGGAGCGATTAGAGGAATTGTGGGTTGTGTGTGCTTTCAAAGGCAGAAAATGGAGCTACGTTATATAAACCAAGCTAACTACTGAATACAGGTTTTCTCCTCACTCACTGAATGAACTGTTATCCATTGTTACATCCCTCAATGTAACCAAAAGTTTCTCCGTAACACTTACAGTAACCATTTAAATCCTTTGAGTGGCCTGCATCTATTTTTTCATGACAGTAATACTGCTGAATCATTCATAAAGATGACGGGAATAGAGGAAATTATTGCCGAACTAGGAAGCTTTGATCGTTGAATGAATTCTCCTTGTCAGTTCCCAAGTAAATGTATAGAGAAAAGTATGGGGAATATGAATACGGATATCAGGGTGTAAAGGTTTAAAGAAACCATGTTCAACTCACATGGGAATCAAAATTAGTGTAACTTGATTGTTTCCTTTTTTGTAAACTGTTACTGAATGACTCATTCTGACTGCAATCCATACAAAAATATGCTGTGGGAACTTAGATCTAAATCACATCTATCCCTAAAAAAAAAAAAAGATTGAGACAGAAATACCTGCATTATAGTGAGGCCAATCTTGGAATATGAATGGATCACTCAAAATGTTGGCCACAACAGATGCCGCCATCACACAAGCAATTTGTTTCCATTTCTCACTTGAAGACTGCCTTTCATTTGCAAAGTCTTTGATGCCCTTGACTACCACCCATTCTGTCTTAAAATCATGGGCTGCTGCAAACACTCCTGAAAAAATAAAACATTCATGAATGTCTCTTAACACTGACATGTCTTTTAACCATTATAAGCTTATTTCTTTGCATCCTTGTGATAATTATTGTTCAATTGAAGTTGACACAGATTCACACTCTAGCTTCTGGTAAACATCCACATCATAGAGGTTAGTGTAAGTCCCTACATGTGCAACAAATGTTTACAAGAAAACTTGTACACCAAGACTGTAAAATTAATTTTCAGTTTACATTTCTCAAGAGACAAAATGTTATCAATTAGAGTTAACTCTTTCACTCCCTAGATCTAATTATCCTATAATGTTGGTTGGGAGAATTTGGTTTTGGATCCACTAATAATCCCTTTCTTGATATTTGTTCTATTCTTATTACTTGTCTGCTTGATATCATATTGATATTGGAAGGAGAAATTCTGTCTTGGTCAGTCTGGGGAGTTACAGGGTTGATAGCTGGGACCGTGACTATTTGTATTCCTATTTAAAGCTTAACTCTATTTAACAAGATGAAAAACAATTCTTGACATCCTGAGGGAGCATTATCCAATCAGTCACCTTCACCTGTAAAAATACCCTAACACAAATTCACTATAATAAATACACATTATATAATTACTGCAAAGTTAGCATGCTACATGATATTTTTCTTGGACCAGCAGGGACAATTCCAGAGCAGTGTTTTCAAAAACACTTGCTAGATGTGCTAACATCCTTTACATATCAATTACCAGTATTTTCATCAATATGGTTCTCACCTCCACCTTCCATTTCAACTGCAGTTGCTTTAGGAAGTCGGTCAATCATCTCCTTGTTTGCCTCTGAGGTACTCAGAACCACTCCATCACAGTGCACTTTGGCATTATATTCATCAGCATTTTGTAAAGGTGCCTTCCACCCATCAGCCATATGTTTGATCAGGTTACCAATATCTCTGCTGGGAGGAGTTTTGTGTGCAGCTGTTATCAGCTTTGATGAAACAACCACATCTCCTAGCTTAGCCTCTCTGTTGTTCAAACCACTGCAGGCACCAACAGAAAAAGTAGCCTTGGGTCTAAGTAGAGAGATGGCATCTTTTGCAGAAGACAAAGAGCCCCCAGGAACATCTGAACCTTTGGAGCACCTCATCAATGCAATTTTCAGTTTCTTTCCTTGACCATCACCTGTGCAGCCAAAGTACACATAGCCAATACTGTTGTGGTAACTCTTAAAGGGTTTCTTCAGGTAGGCAAAACAGCTTAAGAACTCACAGTCCTCCACTGTTAATAACAGAATATCAACAGGGAGTTTGACATATTTGCTCCAATCAGAAGAGGTTTCTGGAAGATCCCTCATCAGTGGAAGTGTAACACTGAGCTTTGGTGGGCTGGCTTTACTATTCTGTGCTGATCTATTCTCCCCTGACATTAGTGCTGTCTCTGAAAACAAAGAATGGAGTTTTAATATTTTTCCATTCATTCATTACAAGCTATTAGCTGATCCACATGAAATCAAAGACAATGCAGAAAGAGAATAGAAAACCAGTTATCAATAATATACATGTATCAATGTGTCCTTGACCATGTGTAAAACATATGGCTAGCTAGCAAATATGCTAAGATTATCAACTGAAATTATTTTGAAAATATCAAACAATAATTACATGATATTATTAAAAATGAAAACTTTTTTTTTGTAATGAAATGTATATCAATAAGGATTTCTCTAGTGCTGTGGTACACCGCTCATGTTCCAGTATCCATAGTGAAATTTCACAGTCAGAACTTCGTTTTTCTTGTGAAATCTCAATTCCAGTGGCTTCTCATCCGAAACAATAACCTCACACCTCTCCATTTTACTATTTAGTGGCTTTTTTAAGATGTTTTCCCGGTCTGCTTCAGCACTGTCAATGTTCATCCTCTTGAACAAATATAGGGCCTTTTGAAAAAAAAAATTCGAAAATCGTTGATTTTGTAAAACTGTTGGGTGTTTGTTTCACTAAATTCATGGCCAAAATTTGTTCAGTCCAGGATATCTTTTGAGATACCTAAAGATACCTCCATTGGCATGTCCACTGTGAACTCTCCATGCCATGGATTAGCCAGTTTCGGTCTTGAATTGAGCCGGCGTATAATTTTTGCGTGGATCTTTCTTAGGGCTCTGGCCACCATTCCGCGTGCAGGCAACAGCCGTTGGATATTGCGATCTCTTGAGCGCTGACTGAATTTATCTTCCAAGACTCCCAAGGCACTATGAAGCTCTCCAAAGAAGTCATTCACTTTTTTTATTCCATCCCCACTTGAAACTTGACTTAAGCAGTCTGATTTAGCGCGTTGCAAAGCAGGTCGAAGTGTTTCAGCAAACTCCACTTTGGCGGCCATCTTGGATTTTAGGTGCAACAATTCTAATTTCCCACCATTTTGAAGTTTACCCATAAGTAGCCTCGGGCTCCTGAAGACCCATTGGAGGGGTGGTTTGGCCCCACCCTGTTTCCAAATCTGCATTCGCATACTTTGCCAACAAAGCTTCCGAGAACTCTCTGGAGGACTGGGTCATAAACTTGATTCAATTGTAACACTTGAAGCCCTGCGGGTATTTTCCCGCCAAAGGCGTGGTATATAAATCAATCATCCCTGGATAATACAGCAGTTAAATTTGTGCGCATTAGCGAACGTTGTGATGACTGACAGGCGTTCTTTCGGGTAATCATAACCAAACCTTCACAGAAGTTAAGAACAACCAAACTAGCCAGTAAGACATAGTCTTTTTAAAAATAGCAAAACCTTTTTTTATAAAGCTTCACACAAAATAGTAAATCAATAGATTTGTATTCGGTAAGTTTCTAGTTATACTCTCTCTAACTTTTGTTGCCGTTTTAAAAGTTTTTCCGCATATTTTGCTTAAGAGCGTGTTTATGAAATACCAGATCTTTGAAATTTGCGCGGGAAACTTGCACACGGTCGGCCACAATCTATCCACTTGCGCATGCTCGACGTTCGACCGCGGTTTCGTATCTGTCTGATTAACTTTCAATTGGCAGAATGTATCAAAAATAAAGCAGGAAGTTGTAATACCTCAGCATAAATTGTAACAAAACCTTCTGCCGCGGCTGTGCCAGTGATTGCACCATGTCGACGATTAAGGCCTGAAATTACCACTACCTGTAAAAGGAGAACAAAATTCAGTTCCTTTTATTGGTCCCAGAGAGAGAAGGTTGCTCAATGGTTAGAGCCCTGGGCCTAGTTGTTCAAAGGCCAATTAGCGCTAACTCAAGCTTAAATATCAATCCGGGTTTCTATATTCCTTAGAGCGAAAGCCTTTTCAGGATAATTTTCTTTATTTGTTTAAGAGCATGCAATCATCAAATTCTAGACAAAAACAATTGTATAGAGTTTTTGTTTTAAAGCTTTCAGATTTCAAACTAACCCCGAGTTATCTTAACCCAGCTTTGAACAATCCGGCCCAGAACTTCCGGTGGAGATGTCCACGTTCGAAAGCTGGCTGAGTCAATGCGTTGTGGTGATACACCCTAGACGCCTCATACTATGGAAACCGAAGTAAGCTACGGCTACTTAGCTGGAGTACAGACTTTTAGCGCTGCTAACAGGTTAGTCGAATGATTGTGAGACACAAATTTTCTGCGCATGAGTTGTCACCTTCATAACTCAACACCATATGCAGAAAGCATTTCGTTAGGTGGGAAAAGCTACATTTGGAATGGGAGTGAATAAGGGGTTTCAAATATGTGTGCGTTGGACTGATCAGCCAAGCCTACGAACAGGCTCTCACTTGCACAGCAGCACGAGAGAGAAGCCTGTGATATTCGAGCCGGTTAGCGAGGCGAGCGTGCGAGAGATCCGTGAGGGGTCTGTTGAGAATCCTCGCAAACTACGACAGAATTTTATGTGCGTACGCACCGCTCACTGGTTTGAAACCCACGGCTATCGATGCTCCTGTCACTGTATTGAAAAATGCCAAATCGCACGATACCTTGCCAAATGAATAAACAACACAACTAACTTATTTTTTATCGGGGGGGGGGGGGAGGAAGCAGGGATCAAGGGAGAGGGGGAGACGAAGTAGAAAGGGCCTTACCTGGAATTCCTGAGGAATATTCACCTCCACTGACATAATTGGCTCCAGAATCAGAGGAGCAGCCTTTGGAAACGCTGTTAAAATGGACAAAAAACATTGAAGATCCTCTGAGAGTTAGTCTTTGTAACAGATGACCAGACATTTCAGTTACTGTCACTATTCCATCGCGAGAAGAACTGGCATTCCAATCTCTCCTTGGAGAGAAAAGATTGTACTCTCTTTCATTGATTAGTTTTGCAAACCTCTGATCCCTAACAGTGATAAGAATCTAATTTCTCCCTACAATATCAGCCCTTTATGCAACCTTTAGTTCAGGAGAATAAAGGAAATGATCATCAACTGGTAAAGCTTTTGATTGTTACGCAAATTCTCCTTGTCAGCGCCTTGGGAAATGTATAGAGAATAGAATGGAGAATATGCATACCGATATCAGAGTGTAAAAGGTTTAACTAACAAAGAAAGTGCCAAAAACTTAGTAATAAACTGTAAAGGTAAATAAAACAAACAGCTTGGGGAACAATGCAGTGTGCTAAGAAAGCGCGGGAAAAGACGCTAAAGGAAACACGGTGCAGCGTCGTAAAGAGAGAGTAAAATAACGATACCCGCCTGAATAGCACTATGGGATACATTCCCAACTTTTTACTGATACTTTTTGAGATACCACGCCTTAGTTTGTCACATGACTGTACCTTCTCTCACGGCTCCTGCGGCTGCAAGTCTGAAAGCGAGGTCGCTGGAGTCCACCCCATGAGCAGCACCTGAAGTATTTGTTTAAAATGTAATATTTCATGGTATTTAATATTTGGATACAAATTTGTAACTTAGGGTCTGGTCATGAGTTATTGCCTCGTTGGGAGCGGAGGAGGGGAGGGGAGGGGAGGGGTTGGGGATCCGGAGAATTTTGAGACAAGTTAAAATTTATCTGATCCTCAAAGAGACTTTACAATATTCTTATGATCCCCACCCCCTAATTAGCAGTTAGTTGTCAGTCGATTTTCTATAGTCCTCCCCCCCCCTTTGTAATCTGTTGGCAATGCCTGGTCCTTGCTCCGTTCCCCCAGAATACCATGTGATTCCACAAAAATCCCCCACCCCAAACCCCCTCCCTTCCCCACTCAGGCGATAAATAATGACTAGTTTCTTTAGGAAAACTAAAACTGTGTGACAAAATATAAATTCGTAGAGGATAATTCTTCGATCCCTTCTCTAATCTGCATTAGGAGTCAATAATCCAAAGGTGGAAATGCTCTACAACCTACATCCACACAATCACGGAACAGACCGGAAAATACCACACCTCCTCCACTAGTTTTCTACCATGAAAATCGAGTTCTTCGGAGCATGACGGGACAGATGGCTACAACTCACATCCATGGGTGATGAGTTTTAAAGTCACAGCAAAGGACAAAAAGATAGGAAATACATTTTAGGTTTTCATGGTCGACAGTTGATAACAAGCAATATCTTCTCAAGGCTTTCAAGCCATGAAAAGCTGATCTTTTTTTTTTTTAAACTTCAAATCTATGCTCAGTTAGAGTACGACTATTCCAAGTAAGCCGGTAATGACAATATTAGCGTGTCACAAACGAGGCGTAGAAACCATACACTTCTTTATAAACCTTTCACAAAATATTTACAAATAACATCTGGCTGAGGTTTGTCACGCAATCTTGCCTCGCAATCGATCATGATACTGTGTGCTATTTCAAAAGCATAGTTAATCGATTAACTATGTTCAAAGTTCTTGAGAATCCTTAGAAATTACTAAGGAAAGTTTGCTCTCCGTCTAAACCGTGTTTGTCACCTGAATACCTTACAAGCCGTTCTCAATTTTTCCCTCAAGAAAAAGTTCAAGAATTGAGAAAATTACTGAAATTATTCAACGCTTTACGTATTTGAACAATATTGCGCAACAGTTATTGTCCACAAATAGCGTCTGATGTCATGCTACACAAGTTCATCACCCATGATTCTTTGTAAGGCCAGCCAGGAGGATAGAAGAAAGCAAAGAAACCAGAGAAGAAAGCGACGCAAATTTGCATGGCGACCAAAGCTGGTAAGAAAGGAAGCAAGTCTTCAAAAAAAGCATCGAAGAAGCCCGAGGAACCAGACTATTTGCAAAAGGTGGACCCTATTCTGATGAAAAATGTCACTGAACTCACAGGAGGCCGCAGAAACCTACACATTTTCGTGCCCCTTTGCGGCAAGACGCCGGACATGCGTTGGCTAGCAGAACAAGGTCACGCGATCACAGGTGTAGAAGCTTCCCCTCGCTACATCAAAAAGTTCTTCCAAGATTCTAACCTGGAGTATACAGTCCAGAAGAAGAAGATCACGGATGAAAAGAAAGCAGACGTGTACAAGGCGAAAGGCCAAGATATTACAATATACCACTGTGACATCTTCAATTTCTCTCCCAAGGTAGCTGGAGGAAAGTTCGATGGCATCTGGGATCAGTCTGCCATGCCTGTGATTAATGCCATGGGTAAAACAAGGCTAAAGGAGTACACGAGCCTGATGCAGTCACTCCTCAAGCCAGACGGCCGGCATATGGTGGAGATTTGTAAACATGGATCTAATTTTGTGACAGCGAAGGTGTTAAAGTCACTCGTTGGAGATCAAAGCGACGTTCGTTACATAGGCACGAGGATATGGAAATACGATGAGGAAAATGATGAGTGTGACTACGAAGATTTCGAATACGAGGATCAGGGACACGGAGACCACGAACACGGAGATCATGATGACGACGAAGATGTGGAGATGTTCTACCACCTTATCACTTTCAAGTAAGTTTGCTCATGTTGATCTTGCAATATGCACGACGCGTGTCGTACAAGAACCTAAAATTGGTCCAACTCACCATTGCGTCTCTGTAACTCAGTGGTGGAGCATCGGTGCGCAAAATCTGTACCTCTGAGTTTCGATTCCTTATGGTGACTCAGACGTTTTCTTTGTCCCACGATAGTGACAAAGGCGAACAAACATCCTTCACTAGCAAACACTTGTGAGTAGCAGAGTTTTAACGCCCGTCTCTTACTTGTTGTGATTAGGCATTTATGGCACAAACATAAATGACACTACAAAATTAAATGTGCGGTCGGTTAAATTTGGACTCCAAAGTTCTCCGTTTTTGTTGCTGTCTGTAAATTTAGCAACGCGTTGGGATTGCGTGAAATCTTAACAGAGAATTTTAATTAAGGCGGATAGTTTTGCGTCATTTTTAAAACCCGTTCAATGAGGCATGAAAACCAAAACATTTGAGACGACGAAAAATTTCACACTTGTGATCCTTTAACGAACAAATGGTTGATCTCAATGGTCTGTGGCTACAAAATCGACGTTCGAAATTTTAATACTATTTTTTAGAAAGCACAAACACTGAGCTGTAGGAGATCGCAATAATTTGCATACATATTCGATTGCAGTCACGCAATCGAATTTCGCCCATTTTTATATCAAATAAATATTTCCTTGCACCAGTCTTTTAAGGGATCACATGGTTTTCAAGGGGAACGAAGGAGAGAATCAGTCGTCTCTGACTGAGTTTCTAGGGGGGGGGGACATAGAAAATTGAATGCCAATTGCTGTAACTGCCAAGAAAATTACAGAGCCTTATAGGGGTGATCAAGAAAATTTTATTGTGCCACAATCATGATTACATCCTCCACCAACCCCTAATGACCGGTCCCTAACTACAGTATAGCTTTCGTGGAGGCTAGGAACGTAACCAAGGAAACCAATCAGGGGGAAGGATTAACGTAGCGGACTCAATCAACAAGATCTGGTAGTCTTTATTCATTGAAAAAAAAAAAAAATGGTATACGGTCAATGGCCCATTTCCAAATTACCCTTGGCCTCATTTTCAAAACGTGTCCTGGTGCTCATCCTTTCATATGATAAGTTTTCATTCACATGCAAATTAAACTTATTTTCACAAGAATGGTTGAGCACCAGGCCTCGTTTTGAAAATGAGGGTAATTCGGAAATGGGCTATTTACTGGTTAGACGGTCAACTTTGAGCCCTCGGCTTCCTGTGGCCTAACAAATAACGGGCTATGGCAACTGGAAGCCAGTCCTTCACGATGAGCCTCCTACTATCGTGCGATGACTTTACACTGCCTTTAGATTTCGAGGCTGTCTACATGTGTTGCGCCAAATTTAAAAAATTACCTGATTTCTTCATTTATTCAGAAACTAACCGTCTTCGAGGACAAAACGAACTCCAGCTAACTTGTGTCCAGTAAGAAGGCCGCGTTCACAAATCTCGAGGAAACCCTGAAATATAAAATATGGAAAAATATAAATACATTTGAAAAAATTCCGACCTATCGACGTCCGTATTGTTAGACTAAAGAATTGATGTTAGCGCGTCGCGCAGAACTCTGGGGAAGAGGCCCAAGAAAAGTAGGTTCCCTACTTTTCCTCATTCGACGGAGTTCGCCGAAAAGAAGAGACTACTCGTGGTCTATGCGTCTTGCTGCCTGTAGTAAAAACCGTTTCCTAAATCTAAAAGCACACACAATTTAAATGGATCGGAATCCTCAATTCAAATTCAGAGCAAGACTCTTTGAAACTTCGGGAACATTGTATCCGTTTCCTGAGACCCGTGGAATGATTGACTGCGGATAAAACGAATTTCTAAATTCACATTTTTATGTCACTGAGAAACACATTTTAAAATTGTAGACACCTTTTCAATAGAAGGAACAAAATTCTTGGGAATGTTCATCCCCACAGTTGCATCGACAAATTCTAGCTCCGTGATGGATTCTTCTGGCAAAGGCTGTTAACAACAAATAAGAAGACAACGTCTCTCACGCGGAAATTGGAAAAAATCTTAAGATTTAAGGGAAGATGCCAATATTTCCCCTGGTTAGGTCCTTCGTACTGCAGAAAGGTTTCCTATAGAGAGTGGGAAATACCCAACCTTTTATTCCCTTTTCTACGCAATACACCCTTGAGGATAGGGGATGGCAAGTTCTTATGGTAGTTACAACCCCCTGTTAGGTTCCTCCTAACGACGAAGAAGTTATTCATGTGAAGAAATTAGGAAGCGATGCCCCGCCCCCCCCCCCCCCCTCCGGTTACAATATGCGTAATAGAACACTCCCGAGCCGGATCTTCAGTATTTTGGTTTCACTGCTATTGTCGTTATTTTATTTCAGGGATAAAGGTGCGACAGCTGGAAGAAAGAGGAAAACAGAACAGCCGGTAGAGGAAAGAAAATCAAAGCAACCTAAGCCCACAAAAGGAAAGCAAAAACAAAATAAAAAAGGCAGAAGGTGAAGGAAAGACAAAGGCATGACTGCGGCCGAAACTTTTAGTAAGGAACTCTAAATAACATGAAAATTGAAAAATAGACAAAAAAATGACAAAACCTTAAAGCAGAAGAAAAAAGCAGCATATAAAAAATGGACACTGTAAGATTCCTTCTCAATTGAGACAAACCCAAAAAGTAAACAAAAAATAGAAGTACAAAAATTCCGGACACTGTAAGAGTCCTTCTAAACTTAACTGAGGCAAAAGGAAAAATTATATAAAACAACAACAACAAAACAAAAAGCAAATATATAATAACTGGACATTGTAAGAGTGTTTCTCTGCTGAGTTTCGCAAACCTGTATGAACTTTATCACTGCAGGCCTATCAGAACTAAGTAAGATAGAAAAGGGCGCCGATAAGCAACAAGCAAACAGCCCAAAAGCGCGGGAACCGATGAGCAGCAAGCAAACCGCTCAAAAGCGCGGTTGAGAGGATGACGCAAGTTTTGTGGACCAATCACAGAACGTTAAAAAGCAAACCAATGAAATTCTAAATCACCTTTCACATTCAGTTGAAAAAATGCGCTACCAGGGTATGGAGTGGAAATTGTTATCAAATACCTCGATTCTGCCGATAACTCGGCCAAATTGACCAGCTCCTCCTGTCTGCTTTTTATGAAGATAATCAAACCTGAAATTCAACCGTTAAATATTTTACAGCTGTGATCTAATATGAATTCTCCTCTCTTATTGCTAATTATTTTTTAGCAAATTAGTAGAGAGAATACACTGTAACATCGAGATAACTCATTCCAACAGATAAAGGTCTATATTCTCATTATGGCTTTCCTTCAAACTGTGATGAAATAGTCCGGTGAAATTAGAAGTTGATCATTAAAGATGTTGATCACTTACTTGGCCTCTCTGCCAATTGTTTCTCTGAAGGCCACCTTGGGTTTACCGGATATTACAGCACAGTTGAACTCCGTTCGCATTCTCTGTATGAAAAAAATCGCGTAAGGCATTTTCCTCTACTAGGTCATGTTTATCATGTATTTTTTGGGATAAAACAAGTACGCAAAGACAAATTTCTCGTAACTTTCCGCTAAAGGAAACATTCTTTAAAGTAAATGTTAAGTAACACCCAGTTTAACTTGAAAACTGAGGAAAAGGTTTTGTCGTGGTATTTCTACATTTTGCTTGGAAAACGTCACAACAGAAAGTTAAATAAATAAAATCGACTTTCAAGAATAAAATTGTGTGTATTACACCCTTTTAGTATATATTAAAACAACGGATAGTGTCGAAGGCGCGCTCTGATTGGCTACTCAAACTCCGAATGTCCTTTGCAATTCGCCTCCAAGACACTCGTTAGTTAACCATCCCTCGCGTTAGTTTAACGCTCCCTCGCGTTGCAAGAACAAATGAGTAAAAATCAGCTTTTTGTGATATAGTATCTCACTGTTTTAGTATATACTAAAACAATTGTTCACTTCTGTGTCGATGGCTTGCGGCGACTTGATAAAAACCACACTAGCCACCTACTCTGTGGTGAATAGTCGTCGCGCGTAACAAAGTTGAGACATGTCTGGTAAACACTAATCTATCTAGACTGCGCCTAAATTTCTCACGTTTATAACACTGCCGTTACCTCTGTGTAAATGTCCAAATGAAGCTCTCCCATTCCAGAAATGATAGTCTGACAAAAATGATAAAAATAACATAACACCAAAGGATTAACTCGTCGACGCTCACTCGAGAAACGACTGTTCTGTGGGTTACTCGTCGACAGAAAGCACTTGTACTAAGTTTTGATTGTTAAAACAAGCCCCGCTTGCGAGGAGAGGAGTGAAATCTCAAGGGTTGTGTATAGAAATGTATCATTCGCAAAAGATTACGTACCTCTTTGCTTTCATCGTCGTAACTCACTCTAAATGTGGGGTCTTCACGAGAGAATCGATTGAGAGCTTTGGAGAACTGAGTTAAATCATTCTGAGGAGAAACACGGTCAAATAAAATAGTTGGTAGGGCCTTTACTCCAACAGCATTAGAGCATTTTAGTGCGGGTATGTTCACGACTTCTGCGGCACGAGCAGACCTTCGTATACCCGCGGGAAAGTATTAGGCCTGGGGCGATGCCAACCAGTGGGAGATCTACCAGGAGTCTTGCAATTTAAAAGCCAGACTCCTGCCTTCCCCCTCCTCCCCCCCCCCCCGCCACTCCCGTAAAACTCTCCCCGACCCGTTTCCAATCTTTACGCGGGCGTTGAAAGCAGCGAAGCTAATGATGAGGACCGCTTGCTGGCTCAAAAGAACTGAATGCTAAGCCAGTTACCTCACGAGGGATTAACATTCATGCACAATATTAACTCATCTGAAACGATTAGTTGTCACCTTGTTCTTTGCCTCCACTGCGAGTGATATAACTGGATCAGGAACAAAAATTGGTTCCTAAGACAAAAAAGCATATTAAATAACAATTTTTTGCTTAATTCCCATAACCGCAAAATATTCCAAACACAATGGTTGCTATCATCATATACTGAGCTTGGATCCTGGAATTTCGCAAAAGGAGAACGGGGTGGTGAGGTATTGGCAGCAAAACTATTAGCCCTTAGTGAGTGTTTTGAAGAAATTTTACGGATTCATAAGAAACTTTTGCGATACCTTTAAAAAGGAGTGTGGAACTCGGTAATTGACGGTCCCATTAACTTTGCGCGTGCTGCTTCGAAATGAACAATACATCCATGTGATAGAAGCGAGGAAAGTGCAATTTTTTTTTCAGTCTTGAGCTCGCGATTACATGTGAGGAATTACGAGAGGTAACCACTCGCTCACTAACTCTTACGTTCAAAGAATTCTTTAGAAAACAAGGGCATTATTGATGTAATAGGTCAAATTTGACCTGTGAATGACACATGCAAAGAGACAATCTGATCGTCAAAGGTATGTTTCAATTAAAAATAGGATGAAAGTTATTCCTAAAAGCAAACAAACAAACCAGCAAAGAGAAACATTGGGGCTTCCAAGGGGTTTCACTCTGCCTCCCAGATGCCAGTTTGACGCTATACCGACTAAGTTACAAAGTTGGGAGCACAAAGCTGAGGGTGTACTTGTTACCCCAGAAAGGAATTAGGAAGTACACCATACTAAATATTTTGCGAATCATGGATTAGTACTAAAAGCATTGCCAAAGGAAGGCAGGATGGGATCGGAGGATTAAGGTTATGTCCAAATCAAATTTACCTGAACCCCCCTATAAGGCTTTTTCATGCTGTTATGATCCCCCAATCTCATCATTGGCAGTCAAGTTTTAATAGTCATGACTCTGTTAGCCACATCCTCCTGTACCCACTGAAAACCATGTCACCCCCCAAAAACCCAAATTTCCGCCAATTCCCTCCCCACCCCTTACAGGGCAATAAGTAATGACTGCTCCCTTACCATAGAGAGTAATTTAGCTCCTTCTACAGTAAATGTGTCTCCCGATGCACAGTCCACTCCAAATAAGGCACATATATCACCAGCACCGGCCTCTTGCACATCCTACGAAGGAATAACAATAATGGTGAAAAAAGTGGGCCACTAGAATATGTGTTCTATGTGCCTACGAACAGGCCCCAACATTATCAGCACTTAAGGCATTTTACCTCCAATGTTTTAATCTACCGGGAAAATGTGAGGCGTTGAGGAAGCGAGTACACGAGAAGTCTGAAAGGTGTCCAGCGTTAATTATCATTAGTGCCAGACCCCAGGCGAACCTCTCCTCGACTCGTGTCAAATCTTCCCGGTAATAGCGATAACGAGGGAGGCTACTGTACCATTAACCAGGCCATTTTCCAGATGCAGAAATCCTCTGGTTAAAAAACGAGAGTAAGTGCTGAGATTTAGATACGAAAATTAGTTTGTTACTTTCAAGCTATTATGACGCCTTTTTTCTCAAGAAATAGTTTTCAATTAACCTAAATTTGAAAGTGAGGCTCTTTAAAGCTCGGAAATGGTCTTTCTCTCCTGAGATTGTTAGGTTAGGGGGGGAGGTGTAAGTGCACCATTGCCCAGATACTGCTAGCCTCCCGGTTAGCACAATTGGTTAGAGCGCTGGATTGTTGTGCGGGAGGTCGAGGTCGATGGTTCGATCCCCAGCCGGACCAACACTCAAGGTCTTAAAATAACTGAGGAGAATGCGCTACCTTTCTATAATATCAAGAAATGGATAGACATTCTAGTCTTCTCGGATAAGGACGAACAAACCGTAGGTCCCGTCTCCTGCATCTATTAAATAGTTAATTTGGTTAGGCCGGGAACGTTAAAGAACCCACTCACGAGATTACTGTGATGTGGGCTGGCCTGTTTACTGGGAATTGGGGCATCTTCAAATAAGTTTCCTTTGATTGTTAGTAAACTGCTGATTCAGTCCGGCCAAAGTCCACCAAAAAGTATCGTGATGCGCATTCGATCGTATCCACATGTTACTTTGCGCAATATAAATATCAAATTACTATTATTACTATTATACTGACATTAATTCGGCGTGTTTATCACCCTCTTTTCCTTGACTGCATCGTCAGGATTCAAAAACGACGAAAAAATAAAATTTGTACCGTCTTTTCTTTTTGGTTACCTCCATTGTGTCTGAATGCATTCGGACGATCCTTGGCACCTTCAGACGCTTCCCTGTCCGAGTATTTACGATGTACGCCCCTCGTTTTAACATCCCTTGGTACACTCTGAGGTAAGTCAGCTGACCATACCTTCCGGCCTGCAAGATAATCAAACAGAAGAAAACACAACTAAACTTCAGTGAAATGGGCTAGAAAATTCAGTATACTTGACTTTCACTGCAGTAAATCTCAAAATCTCTCCGCATCTTAGAATGGCAATGGTTTTGCTTTTTATCGCTTTGTGATTGGTCCACTAAACTTGCGTCGCCCTGTCAACCAATCAGGTGCAAGAGCACCAGAAATATCTAGGCGAGTGAGCGCTCAGTCTTTTCTCGATGAACTGATTATAGCTGCCATCTTTGTTTTTTTTTTTCAGCAGGGGAAGGGTGGGGAGAGAGAGAAATTTCCACCAAGGGGGTGAGCCACGGTCATAATTAGGAGAGGAGAGGGGGTGGAGCAAAAGAAATTTCCTCGCCCCCTCCCTCCACCGTCCACTCTTCCTCTAAATCGAACACGACCGGTCGAATAAACAGTCGCGCGCTTTTATAGTTCACTCACTCTCATAACACGCTTGCACTGCAGGCTGTAAATTATTTATTCCAAAGAAGTTGTTTATACACAAAAATCTTCATCATCTCACCTCAAGCTTGAAAGCCAGACCCACAAAAGGGTGAGAAGAATTCCTATCACTGCTCATCTCCACTTGCTCCCCAACACTAAAATAAAAAATCTACGTTTTAGAGTTTATTCTAGAAATGGACCACTTTCATAATTGGCTGCCGGATTAATATTCTTTTGTTTAAATTTAAATTAGCCCTTCTGGCCTCGTTCTCCAGTACAAAATTCAATTCAAAAGAATATACTATCTCAAGCGAGGCCAGAAGGGCTAATTTAAATCTAAACAAAAGAATATTAATCCGGCAGTCATTTATGAAAGTGGTCTATAATGCCCGAATGTGGCGCAAATAGGCCCCCTTCAATAATTTTAGGGGGGGGGGGGTCATCACGCGAACACCCACCGCTAAAGCCTATCTATGACGTATCGCTAATATTTTCATCTACATTATTTTCTGGTTTCCTGATCCTGACATAAACCCATACTCCAAATTCCTTTGAATTTGCAGAGACGTGAAACAGACTTGTTGAGAAACAAGAAGCATTCCTTTCATAGGCACCTGGGTCTTGAAAAAAAATCATTTCTTCTAAACGCAGCTGTCCAAAATTTTCTTAACAAGTTTTACGTCATCTCTACATCAACGTATACCTAAAAATGATATCTATATTGCAGCACATAATTTTAACCTCTTACTTTTCAGCATCCAAGGCAAAATTTGTCACCTCAAAAGGTTCAGGCAGGTAATCCACAACACCATCAAGGAGAGGCTGACGGATAGAAAAAGCATTTTTACTACAAGAAGACCTGTAAGCGCGTCGAATATATACACCTTATTACATGGTTTAACATATAATACGCTCGGATATTTTACGAGTTGCGCAGTATTTTTCCTAGCCACAAAGGGGCGAGGAAACAAAAAAAGGATGGGCAAAATGTCCGCTGGTATCATTATATGTTAAACCATCGAATAAGGGATTTATTATTCCACTGTTGTTTCCTTTTCTAGCATTTGGCTCCTTGTTTGCGAAATACATCCTACGGCCTTATCTGTGCCTAGTATCGACCGCCTGCGCGAAAAACGCAAACAACACGAACGAAACCATTAAAGTGTTCTTTATGACCGACAAAAAAAAAAGCTTTAAAGTTCGTTTCTCTGAAAGTCAAGACTAAAAAACGAAAGAGCCAAAATAAGAGTTTGGATCCTTCAAAGTGGCCAGTTTAACACGGTGGCATATTTTCTTCGTCCTCATGACTTTATTTGGCAAAATTAAATAATGGTGGAACAAGAATAAGCAGGAACATTTAGGGTCCTGCTTTTGTTTTGTGTGTTCTCTATGTGTGTTTTCTGTGTATTCCTTTCACCTTTGGTAGATGTAATTTGTTTACTTCACTTTTCATGAGTATCAACACTGTTGGGTCTCACCGAGTAACACTTTTTTTTCCTTGCTAATCCCGGATTTACAAGGAGGGGCCCTTCTTGTGAAAAAATAAAGGAATGTCTCATCCTTTTTTAACCATTTATCTAGCACAGACCCACCTGGACCCCTTTGTTTTTTAGAGCAGATCCAACGAAAACTGGAGTAAAGCTTCTCTTTATGGTCGCTCGGCGAATGGCAGCCTAGGACAGTAAAAATTCATTCGGAAGTGAATGTCTAATAGGGTGTTTGTTGTGTGAGTCTAAAGCTACCCAACAGTATCATCAAGTTAGATTCAGCTGAAGTTACAGGTACCTTAAGCAAGTACAGGTTGCCCTAAAAACAGACGAACCACTTTCAAAGCACTGTTAAAAATTTCAGTTTTCAAATTTCCAAACACTGCCTCTGCTCCATTTGGCACAGTTCTTTCCTTAACCATTGTAAGTTTTCAAAAGTTGGAAGGCAATCATTTAAAAGCAAGCAATGAAGTGAAAACAGAACCTGAAATTTTAAAGGTGTAGAGTTGTAAAAATTTTAACAATTAACTAGAACCAAGAGGTCATGTGTTAGCCCGGTTTCCATTCGCAAGTTATCTGCTCACACAGTACTAGTGCCCAGGAACAAAAACGGTTGTCACGGTACTGTTCGCACCCGATTTGCCTTTAATCTACCGCTTATAAGCGAATCTAATTATACCAAATTACCGCATACATGCTGATAAAGTAGGACCTATTTACCTACTGAGATTAGATTACCGAGAACAAAACAAAGGCCAAAACAAAACAAAACAAAGGAAAATAAAACAAAGGAAATGATTTCAGAATGTTCTTCTGTTCTTCAGTAATCTTCACGCGTGGAATTTTATCCATGATCTCTTTTTACCAGATGTAAAAGCGATGAATTTTCCTCTTTTGCTTGAACCTTGCCACATGTCAAGTGCGACTGCGATACCGAAAACATTCTGAAATCATTTCCTTTGTTTTGTTTTCCTTTGTTTTGTTTTGGCCTTTGTTTTGTTCTCAGTAGGTAAATAGGTCCTACTTTATCAGCATGTATGCGGTAATTTGGTATAATTAGATTCGCTTATAAGCGGTAGATTAAGGGCGAATCGGGTGCTGTTCGGCATCTCACATCATTTAATGTTTTAATTAGAGTTTATAACAGCCTTATTCAACCACATTTTGATTATTGTAACGTAGTGTGGGGAAACTGTAACAAAGGCCTTTCTGAAAAACTGCAAAGGCTGCAAAATCGGGCAGCTCGCATTCTAATGTCAGCGAGCTATGATAGTAATGTAAAGTCTGTTTACGAGCCTAATGGCCCATTAGGCTAGTGCTTAACTCCGGTTTCTGTAGCATGAAACGACTAGGAGTATTTCTACTTCCCCCTGGATGGGATGCTAGCCCCAGCATTAAATTGCCAGTACCCATTTATACACTTGGGTGAAGAGAGGTACTCTTATAGAAAAGTGTCTTGCCTAAGAACACACTAGTAATTTGGATGATTTGTTACGGGCGCTAGGGTTGCGAAGACTCTATTATCAAAGATTGGGACAGAAATCTATCCTAATGTATAAAACATTACATGGTATGACACCTGATTATCTGAGATCAAGATTTGTATATCGTGACAGATGAAATGCTTATCGTTTAAGGAATACAGAAAACAAATAAGTTCTTCCACAACCTCGAACTGACTATCTCAAGAGAAGTTTTTTATACAGCGGAGCTCAATTGTGGAACAACTTACCTGTAGACCTAAGACAAGCGTCTTCGCTGACTGATTTCAAATCTAAATTAAGTCACCACAGTTTAAAGTAAGATCTTAATTCTAAGTAAATTTTAGACATGGCCTCCATGAAAAGCAGAATTTTCTTTATTTATTTCATTAATTTGAATTGTTATTATCAAATTATTATTGTAGTTAGATAGATAGATTTCTAGTATAGAATTAACTAAATCAACTGATGGAAAAACCGTGTATAAATAAAGTTATCCTATCCTATCCTGTTAGGTAAACGTGTTAAAATGATGGGGGGGCGGGGGGCCTTCCATGGCACAGCTCCTGAACCACGATAGGTACTAGCGATAATTAGTGGCTTTTTCTTCCAGAAAAATGTTGCATGTGTAACAGCACTACTAGTTTTCAAAGAATTTATACAATTTCAACTTTGCATTTCAACATCTTTGCAAAAAATATCCTAAAACCAATCAAAATGCAGGTATAACTCAGCTAATTATAAGAGAGAGGAAGTCTGTCAAAATAAACAGCTTTATCCATCCATCCATACACCAGACATAATATTTTTTAATACCTACAATTAATTGTTCTTCTGTTGGTGGTATCTCCTCCAGAAACATCTCCCCAAGTGTGTCATCCACATCCGCCACAGTTTCTGATGAATACAAACCCCGGCATTTAAAAGACTGTAAAAACAGCATCATGCAGAATGCTACAAACTCTTTTTTTACTGCACTTTAGGTAAAAAAACGGGGGCTGTAATGTTGCTATGGTAACCTAACACTACAGAAGTAACAAAGAGAACTTGTTAGAAAATGATTTGGCATGTTTTGATTAAATTTTAGAAGAAACAAAATGTATTGATCCATCAAAAAAATTTGTTACAAAATTATATAGAACCACCCTAGGCTCTCGTTTGTAGCTGAGGGCCTGGACATAAAGGACTATGAAAACCCACTAAAATTTGGTTAAAAAAGAGCGTTTTCAGCCTTTTGGATGCAAAGCATAGATTTTTAAATTGCAAAGCATCCATGCTTGGTGATACATCTATGTAAATCCTTGCCTGAAAATCAAGGACTGAGTATTTCATGTATCATAACAATGTTACCTTGTGACACCTGGTTAATATTACTTTACTCAGACTGTTGCAAGTAACCATTAAAAAAAAATACTAATTAAAAGAAAAAGAATTTTTTATGGGAGTTGCAATTTTCTCATTCCTGTCAAACGACACTTCTCCTACACAGTCATTTCTCAACTTATAATATTCTGTACTGCTAATTAACAAATGGTAAACACCACAGCTTACAGTATTGAGTTATACATGTACACAGGAGGTTGTTAAGCATGAAAGAAGCGTAAGAGTCAAGCAAAGCAATAGCCGAGTGCAACTCTAGCTTCTTGAGTGCTTAGCAAACCTCCCAAGTGCATCGATCCATGACTCAAGGATGTACACTGTGGCATTTTCCATTTGTTTTATAATATAACATTAATACATTGTAGTAAAAGAGTTTTCTTTTATTCAACAAATCTTACGTGACCAGAAAAAACAAGCACACGTGCTAAAGTAGTCTTAACAATTGCTCACGTCAGCAGAGTACACCCACAGGTAAATGGTGGACGCTGAATTGACCAATCAGAACATGCACTTTACTTTGGTTATGTTATAATTATTGTCAATAATTATTTACTGATTGCTCCTTTTCAACTGGCTAACATCCTGAGAATGGAAAAGTACTGTCATGAAAGCTTGATAATTATGTAGCAAGAGCTGAGAACCTGGAATGAAGTAGCCACAGCTGTGGGAGATACAGAGCAGCCTGTAGAAAGACAGCAAGATGCCTTACTCTTTACTAAGGAGATAACAAAACCAACCTGCACCCCTCCAACAGCACATAACACCAGAATGGCACCATCAAGAACTCTCAAGGCTCTCTCCACTTCTACTGTAAAATCCACATGTCCTGATAAATGAAAAAATAAATTGTCAGCAAAGTTATCAAAATTCAATACTCTAACTTAACACTTCCACATCATAACTACAGGTACATTTGTATGTGATGACAGTTCAAAAGTTTATCCTTTCTGACCAAGGTAGGATTCTCTGTGACAAAGCTGCAACAAGTTCTGGAAAGCACCTTAGGAAATGGATAAAGTACAGGACATGTACTATTATGGGGAACTTGCAAACTGATGTTAGGGTGTAAAGCATCAACAGGACTCACCTGGTGTGTCAATGATGTTGATATTTGTATCTTTCCAGTTAACATATGTTGCTGCAGACTAAGATAAATATTTTAGAGATATATGTATTCAGTTATATCAACAAGTACACGAAAATATAAAAATAATATCACTTCTATAAACAGATGGTAACAAAACAACAGAACTTGTGCTGTATCTAAAAAATATTATCTTCACTACGCTTTGCAAACATTCCAATCACAAAAAATTTAAGATGCTGCAATGTTGCTACCACAATCATGTATATCATCTCCCAATTGTACATTCATATGATTTTTGTTTCTAGAAGTCCTACAGCAAAAAAAACGACCTTGAATTCAACGTTCTTGGGGGTTGTAAAACGATTAAAAAGGATCTCTCCATAGCCAGGCTCCATATTCGACTGTGGTTCTGTGAAGATCAACTATTTGATGCCACAGTAATAAACATTATTTAGTCACCAATGAAAGTAATGCCTAAAAAAATTCAGGACTGTACAGGATTTGAACCCATAACCTTTGCAATACCGGTGCAGTGCTCTACCAAATGAGCTAACAACAAGCCAACTGGGAGCAGGTCATTTTGTTGGTTTCTAATAAACCCTTGAGTAATGAATGAATGACTGTGACTATATGAACATTATTATTTATTTACATATATTTGAACTGCAGATTAATAAATAACAATTACTTCTTAATATCTACCTGTATGGTTATTCCTCGCTGTCGTTCCAAATCCATGGAGTCCATAGTGGCCCCTACATTGTCTTTACCTCGCACCTGGTTAGAAAATGAGGATCAATACCAACAACAAAATCCGATCCATTTAATACATCAACATTATCTTTCTTGAGCAAAGAAACTGTTTCTCTTCAATAAATCATTAGAAACCTGAGATATACTGCATTACAGTTCATCAACTACAGTAAGATTCTGTATCTTGTATTTTCTCATTTGCTTGTCATAATTATGTAGTCTGGTCGTGCTGGTGAGAGTTGAGCCCTGGAAAGGATTGTTGTTGGTAGCAATGACTCTAGCCTGCAGTGCCGGCGAATTTTGGGCGCACGAGTGCACATTTTTGTATTAGGCCGCCATCTTAGATTTGGTAACTGTGGAGGATTGGGGCGAGGAAATATTTGCCGAGGGAGTAGGTGTCAAGTGGAAAAATGGGCAACGGGGGAGAGGGAGGGGAAGGAAAAAATACTTTTAAGATGGCGGCCTAATACGAAAATGTGCACTCGTGCGCCCAAAATACGCCGGCACTGCAGGCTACAATGACTCATGTTTTGAAAACATCAGCAGAAGCCATAATCGTTTGACTCTGGTGATGACTTCCACAAAGGTTGTCTGTTGGAAACATGGAGATGCCCCACACCAGAGCAATTTTGTAATCTTTTGAAACCAGATACTTCTTTTGTCTGTACAGTTATTACTTGATTGATGGACACATGACGTTGACTACAATGATTGCATGTGCATTAGACTTTGATCAGTCCTTTTTTCAAAGAGAAGACAAAGACAAGGTTGTGTTTACAAAGTTAGTAGGTTTACGATACCAGGTAAATTTTGTTATATATTAGGACGATTCAATTAAAAGAATCAATCGCAAATTCAACAAGACTTGAAGTTTTACAACACAGGGATGCAGCTAAAGTTTTTAATAGGCCGAAATCTAGGAATGATAGGCCTTTGGCATGCGGTACCTGGGGGGTCCAGGGGCATGTCCCCCCGGGAAATTTTGAAAATGCATACTCGCAGAGATGCATTTCCTTGATTTTGGGGGCAAAATCAAGGGCATTCATTATTTCCCATACATGAACTACAAATGCCGCTGGCCATTGGGCCTGCAAAATAGACGATGTGATGCGAATGATGCGATTATCACACTGAATGAAGTGTTTACAATTCTTTCAGTTCAGGTAAGACAGCAATAAAGGTGTAAAAAAACGAAATAAATAGATACCAATCTTCTGACAACATTTAAAATCATTTTGGAGAAAGAAGTAGTACTTTACAACCGAAAAAATCGCATTCACGGCTGGGTAATTTTCTCGGCTTCCGGCTATTATCTACATCCCTGCAACATTGTCCAATTTTTTTGTCACTGCATCTAACAACAGGTCCTCCTCTATAATAATTTGGATATATCAACTAAGTTGAAATGGTAAATTGGCCACTGTAACGATTACAAAAGCTGACGTTTCAAGCGTTAGCCCTTCGTCGGAGCGAATAGAGGAATTGTGGGTTGTGTGTGCTTTTAAAGGCAGAAAATGGAGCTACGTTATTCGTGGGAACATAGCAACGAGAAAAACAAGAATAAATTAGAGGAATGAAAAGCATTCGTTGATCCCTGTGGGATTTAGACTGCCAGTTTGAAAGATGAGGTTTTGTTCAAGGTCCTTCTCCAGACTCATCTAACCCCAAAAATCAGATAGAATGATCATATATCATACATGTAACTACAGCTCATAACACTTTTGCTACTAAGAAAATACAGGTGTCTGACTGCACCGTCTGAGTCAAAAAAAATTTTGACCAATGTGATGACAAAATATTGTTGGTGATAAGAGGACAGAGCACGTTACTCCTTATTGATTTGTTAAATTATGTTCAAGCAAACCAATTTTCTCAATTTATTCTCACCTCATGCATTTGACTGATTCTTCCAGTGTAAAACAACAGTCTTTCTGTCAGTGTGGTTTTTCCAGAGTCAATATGGGCAGAGATACCAATATTTCTAATTTTTGACACATCCTTCAATCAAAATAAAGGAGAGATTGCTGTTTTTAATGCACGAAGCCAAGGCCATGAATGTTGAAAAAGCACCCATCCAGAAATAAATAATTCCACAAGGGGCCTGCATGTATAAAAGTAATGAACACTGCAGAAAAATCAAGGCTTTCCCTAGGTAACCAAGGTTCTTGCTAAAGATTTTCATAGGAGGTAAAAAATAAGAAATAGTAGGTAACTTTGTTACCTTCCCCCATGCTGGGGTGTGTGGGTCGCACAGGCCTCCATTAGGGTCTAGGGGTAGGTTTTCCATGTGTGGATGCCATGTTGCTAACTGCGACATTTCTCCAAAAATGCTGGGCTTTTTCACTTAACCGTGAGAAGAATGGAATGGAAAACATGGTGGAGGCCATTTCATGAGGTGACTGCGAGGGATGAGTTTGGTCGAAAAGGCAGGATTTCTTTAACATAATTATGGTGTATTTTCAAACCAGTAACATGTGATAGATATCTTCACAACATTGGTTGGAAGGAGGAAATAGATATTTTTCCAAAAAAAAATTAAAAAAAAAAAATCATTGGATAACTTCAGTAAACATTTCAGTCCCAGGTCTCAGTGAAATAGCTGGTAACATTTACTTGAACAGCTGGTAAAAATAACCAGTTACCAGCTCTCAACATGAACCCTGAGTAACATAGTAGCAGAAAATACAGAGGTAAACTCAGAAAAACCACCAGGATTTCTTCAAAGGCAGGAGGGAGTCACACTGCGTCAAACAGAGGGCACACAACAAAATGTTATGTTGACTGTGACCCTGTGTTTTACTCTGTGTGACAAAAAGAGGCTTACAGAGGTGGGGTGGGGAAGTTCACAGCCACCCAGAGACCTCCCCCCCAGCTACATTCTCAAAAGTATCGGGATAATATCACTATTCACGTGGGAATAAAAGACAAGGTAGAAGAGGTGGACAAAAATTAACATCGGTGGACATTTAATTTAGTTAAAAACTGTTTACATTCTCCGAGGAGGTTGTGTACCTCAAATAATATTAAAGTTATGGGCACTTACCGTTACTCCAGACGCGAAAAAACGAACCTTAACCTACAAAAAAATAAGAGTCTGTTTGTAAGATTCAAGATAAATTAAGAACGAAAGATAAGTACAACAAGGTCAAATCAAGTACTGCAGTACAAATAAATGCAGCTTTTACTCCCTTGGATATTGTATCGAACTCGATCTGGAATTAGTCTTTCCTTATAGATATCAAAATACAAGAATGACAATTAAAAATGATATTATTCCTTTGATTTCTGATTCTATCGTTACTTCGATCCCAAAACTTCCAAAACCTCTCATGTAAAACAAATCGTATTGTTCGAGAAAGACGTGCGATTATGTAATTAAGCTTTTCACTTCGAGATTGAGAATTCTCGTTTCGTTAAAATTCATTAAAACTAATATAACGGTTCGAACACCAAGGTTAAAAATCTTACATTACGAAAAAGAAGGTGAAGTCCAGATCGCTGGATCAACAGTGTCGTTAAACCCATTTCTCGAGCTAAAGCATTACAGTCCGTATGTTTCAGGGAATTCTTCTAAGCAGCTTTCACCAGGCGCACGTGAACCAGTGAGCGCATGATCAAACAATACCTACTGCTGCTGACCAGTTTCGTGGAAAAATGAGTAAGCAATCTCCAAAGACAGTATGTTCTACTGCAGTGGCTTGGTTGCTAAGGGATCGGTCATTATTTATTCCCTGAGGGGTGGGGTGGGGTGGAGTAATTGGGGAGATGAAAAGATTTTGATTGTTCCAGAATGAAATTTGTCTGTGCCCCATGGAAAAATGTACTCGAACGAAAACTTACAAATAACTTACTATAAAGACATATATTTACCTTACAGTGGATAACTTTACAGGCATTTAAAAAAAAGACAGGACACTGCTTCTTATAGAGTAGACATAAACATTGATCCACAGGACTACATTTCTACACAAACCCCATGAAATAACTCGACATAATTTACGTAACATTACGCAACGATATAAACATGAACCGCAGGTACACATCGCCGCCCAGGTGACAACTAATGAAACGTACAAACACGTTAACTAACAAATTAACATGTAAAAATAATACACAAGAAACAACAAGTGTGAGAGTAAAGTGTCATGTCTTGCACAAAAACACAAACATATTGACACGGCTAGGTTTAGAACCCAGACCTCTATACCCGGGGTTTAGTGTACTAACCATCAGGCTACTGAGACTCACTCTTTGTTTTTCTCAGCTCTGTAATATTCATAAGTTCCTCTTTTCCCCACGCCGCCCCCCCTCCCCGTTGTCATTGGCATTAAATCGGCATTAATTCATCTATAGTCCCCCGATATCTCCTTTCATAATTCCTTTGTTAGAAGGCGCAGAGAGGTGACAAGACATTGTTTCTCTTCGTTAGCAATTCGAAGCTCTCCTCCATATTACCGGTTTTGAAATTTTGCAAACTAAAGATCTTCCTGACTAATTAATTTCACTTCCTATTGTTGTCAGCGATTGTTTGGCCATGAAGCTGACTGTTTCAGGTAAAATAATCCATTCGCTTTTGCAAGATGGTTAACCATTGAAGAGGCTGTCTCTCTTATTTCCACCCGGTCAATTTCGCGCCAAAAATAATTTTGACTGAAACTCCAGCTGTCACCTGAAAGACTTAACTTAGGACAGAGCCAATTAAAACTAGATTTGATTTGATTCGAAATAGATTTCTGACTGCATTAGGGGCCCTAATTATTTCCCAATCCGTAGGGTCCGTTGCAACGTCTCAAAAATTGAATAACAGGCATCCTTTGTAACATTGTAAGACATCTGATTCACGTAGTTAAGCCACGAAATTTGAATAAGATTACTTAAAAACCTATGTAGTTTGGCAAGAAAGTTAGAATTTCCCTCTCGATAAATTTGAAAGGGCGAGTTTGAACATATTTTGATCCCTATAAATCGTTATCGGCCGATGGCCGTAAATAACCTTGATTTGGACGTGAAGTTTTGGGATTTGGGACCTGATTGACAATTCTATTCGACACAGCTGTTAAGTTTAGACCTTTATAGGTAAACATATGCAAAACCCCTGTTCGTTTTCGACTTTTCAAAAGTTATGAGCGTTTTAATCAGCACATGTACGAGTATTTTCAATGGGTAATGCGGACCTCTCTGAAAGCAGCATCCCTGGTAACTTCAAATTCTAACTAATTGACAGGGAAATGTGTATCAGCTGGAGGGGAGAATTAACGATCAGATCTTGGGAGTTACAGGGTTAAGAGACAAGAGGAACAATACATGAGCAGGGTGGAAGGGAGGGGTGAGGTGGTCTCAACGTGTCCGTTGGAGAAATTAACTATGGGTTTTATTTGTATTTGCATGTGTCAGGTGCTAAGTCACTGGAAACGAACAAAAAGCCAGGCGCGTAAAAAAGGGGAAAAAAAAAAAAACAGCGGGAAACAGTGGCTTTCATTTATTGTCAGGGATATGGGGATATGTAGTTTAAATACAATGCTGGGCGTCTGATTTTCTTAAAAACAAGTCACTACTCACAAAAACAACAACTCTCCAAAAACACTCCGTCAAACAACGGTGTATACAAAACAAAAACAAACTTTTAAAAGCCTAAGATCATGTCTTGTGTACTAAATTGGCTAAGTTCACCCACTGAAAAGATATACTCGTAATCTAACAACAACAAACATATGAAATATATGTATGAACTGCGGTTATGAAACGTATATGTGCACGATCCTTCGCAGTAAAGCACTATTTGAGAAATAGTGAAAATCAGACCTGAAAAAAATTTCAGGCCTGTACGGGATTCGAACCACTGACCTCTGCGATACTAGTGCAGCGCTCTACCAATTGAGCTAACAAGCCAACTGGGAGCAGGCCATCAAATTAATTCGACATAAACCCGTAGATGATAAATCAAACAACAACAAACATATGAAATATATGTATGAACTGCGGTTATGAAACGTATATGTGCACGATCCTTTGCAGTAAAGCACTATTTGAGCAATAGTGAAAATCAGACCTGAAAAAAATACTCGTAATCTATCGTCCACAGTAAGTTCGGAATCGAGCAAGTACAAAATTTACATTGTAAATACATGTCAGAAGCTTTGACGTTAGACGCTCTCCTCAGCTCGTAATGGCCTACCTCAATTTAATCCCAATCGCCTGTTTGATATTGCAAGAAGTGATTAACCCGTAGCTTCTCCCCATTATATTCATACATTATCCAGCAGACTGGTAATAAGAGTTTAATACCTGGTAGTGCGCATCTAACATCAAATTCTCGTAACTAATTAGCAAGGAAATGCGTAAAACCTAGAGGAGAGAATTTACAATCAGATCTTAAGAGTAAAAAGGTTGAGGTAATTAAACCAACAAACTTAAAGAATGTGCTTAGGAACTACCCCCGTCTATTTGTCATCTTTTGAATTTATCTCTCGTAACTGGTGAACTCCCTGTTGAATGGAAAAACCCTTTAGATACAATGAAATATATGAAGTTCATATATTTTGAACTGCGGTATTAGATACGTATGATGCACGATCCTCGCAGTAGATAGCGCTATTTAAGCAATAGCGAGAATCTGACTGTTTTAAATTCCATGAGAGCAAGAATTTACTTATTTTTATGAAAATTCGTACTAACAGGACGATTGCAAAACGTTTTAACAAAGCAGTGACTGTTGTCTTCCTAATAACTGTAAACAAGGCTCTAGTTAGATGCCTGCGCTGTTACTCTTCGAGCTCAATTTTTGGTAGATTATCAAAGCAGCTCAAACTATCTCAAATTGATTCCACACACGAAAAAAAAAAAAAAAAAAAAAACCAACCAAACAAATCCCTGCAAACTTGACTAAGTTGAAAGAAAATAGAAGATTAACCAGATCCAAGAACATTCCACAAGTCTCCTATATCCAGCCAGTCAATCGAAAGAGTTTGGTTCTCAGTACATCAACGCTTAAATTAATTGTTTATAACATGTCGTTTGGCTCCAGTGAGCGATTATTCCCAAATTTCGCAATGGAGAAGATAAACGAAAACAGTTCCGCCCAAAAAGCGAAGGTAAAGAAGTGTCAAGATAGCACTTACCTTTCTCAAATTAAGTCGTTCCGTACTGATGCGGAACTCGTAAACCACTGAGTTCTACAACTTTAGGAAGCTCATGTTCTGATAAAACAAATCTTAACTCGACAATTTACAATTTGACTGACACAGTCATTAATTAGTCTTGCTGATAGTTAGACGAAAGTCCTACTGCAAGTTGCTTCCTTCCTCAGAGATGAAACCGAAGGCTTGATGAAGAAGTTAGTAATACTCCAAGAAACCTGCTTAGTTTCCGCGTAGTGATCGAGAGAAAGAAACAAAGCATTGCGTCTCCAGCTTATTTTAAGTGGCACGCTATCATGCGAGGAACTCACGCGGACCAAATCTCTGACTCTATCAGTGTGCGTGACACTTGAATAATAATCATATAAATCGATTTCAAACAAGACTGGCTCTGTAAATCTTAGAGTGGTATGATGCATAAATTCTTGAGAGCGTTTGTCGTGAAACTTGTACTGTCCAATAATTGTACCTCGGAGATAAGTGGAGATCCCAGCACGGTGCATTGGAAGGACGTGGCTGTGATAAAAAAAAAATAACAAAACAAAACAAAATAAAAAAACTTAAATGCTTTCGCGTGCACCGCGGTGACAATGTTGGTGACAGTAGATCTTCGTGTCAAATTAGTCTGTAACTGTGAGTTATCAAAGTTTCAAAAATGATCAGCAAGAAAAAGACTGAAAACAATTTATGATAACAGAAATGCATTCTACCCGATCCTCTGTCACGTGACGTGATTAAAGGCAAATATTAAGGGTTTTCACGCATGGCAGAGATTCACGTGCGCACATGTCAGACCTGGAGGATAACATGGATTTAAGGTACACTGATCAAGTTGTTTGTGGACAATTCAACCACGACAATGAAAAAAGAGGGCAATTTTAAAGAAATTTGCTTTTATCAACTGATTTAATAATGCAAATTCGCCACTGTTAAGAGTTTCCAAACATGACCTTTCGGGCGCGGGAACGTAAAATTAAGATTGAATAATATGTCATGAAGGAAGCGCTGTCTCGAGCGTTTCACTTTAAGCTTTTACATAATCTCTCTTTCATCTCTCCTCTGATGAATTTGTGATTACAGTTACACCATAACACAGATGACCACATGTTTTAATTGGATGCTGATTTTGCTGGATATTGTGTTATGCCTCGTTCTTCAAAGCCTCCCGACACGTGAAAATGAGGTGAACAGGTAGTTTGTAGTTGATCCGTGTTTCAGTTGCACAGACGCTTGAACAGGCAAGCGTTACCTGACAGAAATACCCCCTCTCTCCCACCACACGCCGCCAGAAAAGAAAATAATATAACCTCGGGCCGATATTCTCCCAGTACAGCCCTCGCGCTTGGTTAATAAGATATATGTATATAAGATATATAATAAATGTTAATAAGATATATGTATTTTGTCTTATCTTAAGCCTCTCACATAAATACTGACAACAGTCATTGCTCGCCATCACATTTTGCCCCTCTTTCTTGTTTCATTCAGTTTTGAAGAATTTCTCTTTTTTCCTAATCACTGACGGCTTTTCCTAAAATACTGACCTGAGGGTTTAATGTCCCATGGAAAAACAAGAAAGGAAAAGAACGTGCCGACGAGAAAAGAAAACATGGAAAGGATCAATCGGGATTGAATTGAAAGTGAGAATAATTACATTAGGCCACTCTTACGCCATTATTTACAGGGTGGAGCTTAAGGTGAGAACTAAGGGCAAAGGCCTTTGGAACGCGGTTCTCACATCCGCTAGTGACACACTCGACTTAGCCTCGTGTGCTAACTTTATTTCCTTTCCACATTTTGACGTAATCTGCAATCTATTACGTAGCATAAACAGGGCAACGTGGAATCTGAAGTCTGTGTCACCATGGCCTAGAGAGCGATTTTTGTATCAAATAATTAAAACTTCCTGTTAGCGCTCACTTCAACAACTTAACCGTGATCTGCACTCTCCTTCGGTTTTACTTCATGTAACGGTGCATGCCAAAACGAAAAACTACTGAAGGCATAAACCTGTACGATAAATTGGCTTGGTTCACGGAATAAAAAATTTAATCCCGCAACCTATCTTTGCAATAATTGACTCGGTTCAAGAATGGCTCAAGAATGAGTTCGAAATCGAGTAAGTGCAAGAAAACAAGCCTTTCTTCAGAAAATGCCAGAAGTGATTAACATGTAACTTCTCCCTGTGATATCCATATATTATCTAGCAAACAGGTAATGAGAATTTAACACTTAGTACTACAAATCTAACACCAAATTCTCGTAACTAATTAAATAGGAAATATGTGTCAACTAGAGGGGAGAATTTACAAACAGATCTTGAGAGTAAAAAGGTTCAGGCAATTAAACCCACAAACCAAACGTATTGGAAGCAATATATTCCCAGCGAGCAACCTATCAACAAATTCTTTATTCAATGCGATTTTATTTACAACAATCGTTTTATTTCACTCACATTGAGCTATAACAGTTCAAGTACTTTGTAACTCTCGTTGACCCAGAAAAAAAGATCTACAAAAGTTATTTAGAGTACCTATAATAATAAACTATCAAGTCCACAAAAACTAGTAACGTTTTCAGGCTTCAAGCTGCTTTCACGACAGCCTTTTACCATAAAGTTCTACTATGATCAGTAATGATTCAAAATATTTTGTTTCCAACCATTTCGTAACTGTTCCTTTTTTAAGATTTAGCTTAAAATTAAGATCATTAAAATAAATTGGCGAGATCTCTTGTAAGCTAATGATGTAGATTAGTTTGACGCTGCTTCGCACTTTTCCAGAAAGTGCTTTAAATAGCTATATTTCTAAATTGTAAGTTCAAAACCTGGTCTGTATTTCTCCACTATGGCTTGAACAGTTTTTTTTTTTGACTCACTTATAATAAATATACTCCGAATATCTAGTCTGGTTAGCTTACAGCTTGGATGCTGTAACGCTTCACATAGACTGGCAACACCGGTATCAGTGATATCATTATTACTCAGATTTAGTGTGGTTAGCTTACAGCTTGGATGCTGTAAAGCTTCACATAGACTGGTAACACCGGTATCAGTGATATCAATATTTTTCAGATTTAGTGTGGTTAGCTTACAGCTTGGATGCTGTAAAGCTTCACATAGACTGGCAACACCGGTATTAGTGATCTTATTACCCAACAGATTTAGTGTGGTTAGCTTACAGCTTGGATGCTGTAAAGCTTCACATAGACTGGCAACACCGGTATCAGTGATCTTATTACCCAACAGATTTAGTGTGGTTAGCTTACAGCTTGGATGCTGTAAAGCTTCACATAGACTGGTAAAACCGGTATCAGTGATCTCACTATCACTCAGATTTAGTGTGGTTAGCTTACAGCTTGGATGCTGTAAAGCTTCACATAGACTGGCAACACCGGTATCAGTGATCAGAATATGACACAGATATAGTGTGGTTAGCTTACAGCTTGGATGCTGTAAAGCTTCACATAGACTGGTAAAACCGGTATCAGTGATCTCACTATCACACAGATATAGTGTGGTTACCTTACAGCTTGGATGCTGTAAAGCTTCACATAGACTGGCAACAGCAGTATCAGTGATTTTTCTTTGGAATAATCCTCCTATAATCAATTGAGACACAAGAGAGTGTTCATTGATCAGTGAATTACAGACTCGTTGCATTCCAGACATTGTTAGGTGGGAATTAAAAAGTCTCAAATCCTTAACTGGGACGAACTTATCAGAACATTTGTGTTGTGCCTCTCCAGCTTCCTCTTTATTTAGTTCACTGATAATGTCCAATACAAATGATAATGCAATGCTGTCTATATCTGATAAACCATTAAAATGCATGACGCCGTCTGAACTACTGAACCCTTGCGGATGATTCCTGATAAACGTTTTAGCGAATTCTTTGTCTTGATACTCACTCAGACACTTTGCTCTGAGAAATCTAGTATCATTCCCTGAAACTTGACTACTGGTCAACAACTTTTCCATCAGTTCCTCTTTTCCCTCACTTGGCAAAATGCCAGCCATGAATTGGAAAACCATTTCAGAGCATTTCTTGACTGGAATACAATTTTCCTGTACAAACCAATGGGCGGCTAAGAATTCTTGGACAGTGAGATGTGTGAAGCTAAATTGTTTCGTGGTTCTGATCGAACCAGTCCTGTAAGGCTGACCACAGTGAAGAAGACCGCTACCTTTCAGTTTGTTGACTTCTTCCAACTCAAAACCGCCTTCTATCTCGCTTTCATCAAAAGTTGGCTTCCTTTGAAGCAGAAGTTTTGCCGCAAGTTTTGATAATTTCTCTAATGTGGTTTTAATGACCGGAGGAGGCTTGAATTTGTTAGGAATTTCTTTGTGTCTGTATTCTGACTCAGAGCAGTGCTTAAGTTCAAAAATATCAATAAGTTTTGTGAAAATCTCGGTTGTTGAGACAGGAAGGTCACGAGGATTTCTTGTTTCGTTTAGAATATACTCCATCTCGAAGCACAACAGATAACAGAGCATGGGAATATGAGCAAAACTGACTAGGTTCTCATTCTTCATGACATGTTCAAGCACAGCGCTCTTCATATTTTCGTTTTCACTGAAGTACTTTTCAATGTATTCTTTAACCTGTTGTGAAGAAAATCCCACAATTTCTACGTACCGTTTAAAACGGATTCCTCCCAGCTTATCCGATTCATCAGGCCGCGACGTTACAACAACGACAGAACCTTTCAGTATCTCTCCCTTGATGAGTTTTGAACATAATGCGGCCACCGGCATTTTACATCTAGCGTCATTCTGATAATTTTTCCCCGAGTTTCCAGTGATGTAATCTTGATGGGAATACTCATCATAGCCGTCAAGGATAATCAAAACTTCTTCGGGATGGTTTAAAATATATTCAAATGTAAGGTCATGTAATATTGAAGAACAGTTTAAGATTTCTCGCAAGGTCACAGGCTCTTCTTCAAGCAAATTCAATTGACGAAAAGTAAGCAAATACGCAAATTTAAAATTTGGGATTTTAGTGTTTTCTCTTGCTTGGAATAATTTGTTGTTGGCCCAATCGCGAATCACCTTTTCGCAAAATAGAGATTTTCCAATCCCTGCTTTCCCAACGACAAGAATAGAATTAGGATCCTTCTGATCATTACTCGTGCCAAGAAATATTTCATCACAGTGCTTCACTGGAGTACCGCTGACTTTTCCGAAATACTCAAGTTCTTCACTCCTTGAATATGTCTCTTCACTCCTTGAAAATGTCTCGTCATTCCTGGTGGGGCCTTTTCTTCCATGTTGTATGAGAAGATTAGTGAATATTTCATCCGTTTTCATGTTGGAAATGATGTGAGAGGCTAGCAGTTTGGGTTGGAACTCCGTTTGGTCTGTAATGGAAGTCTTTAAAGCTGTAGTGTAGGCAGTGATGGCTGAAGGAGAAGAAGGGGAAAATATTTAATAAATAAGAAGAACGCGAGGAGAGCAGTTTGTGTACCTTAATTCTTACTCCACAGGGTTGAACTTTTAAAGCTGTTGTGTAGGGACTTACGGCTAGACAAATGGGGAAGGAAAATATCTTATCATGTGACCACGAGTAAATGCAGTTTAAATACTTTCTAGCGAATTCAGCACAGGGACATTAACACAAAGCTGTGTGCTTGAAAAGTGACTATTGTGTTTATCAGTTGAGAAATCGATCCTTGTCCAAAGGATAGAAAGGTTGTTTCGTTAAAGCGTTATTCCTCCCTTAAAAATCAAGTATATTAGGTAAACAAATCCTTTCGGGCGGCTGGTATATCAGCTGACAATGTCCACTACTGCGAGACTGTGAAAAGGGAATATTTGGAGGGTTCATTGCATAGAGCCGAGCAAAATTAAGGATTAATTTCACGCGTGCTTTCAGAAATCTAATAAGAAGATCAATACCGCACGCTGTTACGCACGTTCGTGGAAAGCCATTTTAGTTTTCACTTAGTTTTTTTTTTTGTACAACGTCAAACAAAGGAAAGCAACCATGTTGAAAAACATTTGCCAGCAATGATATCAAAAGTTTAAGGCAAAAGTAACCTATTTTAACGTTTTCTAAATTTTGGTACTTGCCTGGGGCAACTACCAAAATTAATTTAAAAATGCCTTCTGTCTCAGCCAATCGGCATTTGGTAACTTTGCCCTCAGTCTATCTTACAAGGCCTAGAAGCGAAGTTTCGAGGGAAAATGTAACATCATTAGGACAGTCTCCGAGCCACGAACATTATTAGTCAACAAACCAGAAAAGAGTTTATTTATTTTGTAACTCTTAATTTTCATATTGCGCGAAAACCGCTCTTTAAAAAGCCAGGGTTGATCTGACGGCGGATGGGTATATGCGACCAGCTTTTTAATACCACTATCACTGGACTCAACAAAACGACTTTGTTTTTGTTGTGTGTGAAAAAAAGGAAATAGAGACGATAAGAGAAAACTTTAGAGCGGGCTTTTTTTTTCGCTAGCTTTGTTTCTTTCTGACGGAAACAATCAGAGGACAAATATCGTTGCAGACGGAAGTTATTGCCTGATAACTTCGGTATCCAATAAAATCGCACGAGAATTAATGGTAGGTTGCAATTCGTACTAATTGTTAACAAATCTCTCCCTCCCCCTTTCGCTTGATAAGGTTTGAAACAAAAACAATGGATTTCATGAAAAATTTATCCTTTAGAGGGGAGTGGAATGTAGTCAGAATAACTTGACAAGGGTTGCGTGACGTATCATTAAGGACGCTTGACCGGTCTTGTTAAGTCACTTACAGCCATGAAAGATGGAAAAATCTACATTTCTCAAACTCCATCACACTTAAGAACCCTCGTAACTAATTTCAGAAATAGATATTTCCGTCAATTTTGAAAAACCAGATTTTTCTAATTCTTAATCTCTGGTAGGAAGGACTCCATTGAGTTTAAATATAAGTCAGTAAGGATCTCTCAAGTGCACGATATCTCACATCTGGTTTACACTTAAGCAGATTTCTTTTTCTGATTCGTGACCAATTCGGAACATTTAGGTAATGGATGTCCTTAAAACACCAATTTGTAATTAAAACAGCGTTCCGACTTCACCGCTACTTTGGAGATCAAGAAGGCCGCCGAGGTGGAGTTAAGAGAAGATTTTTGAATTTGAATACTTTAAAACCATTTTTGAAGTTTTCAAGTTTACCTAACTTCATGAGAAAGTCTAAATCTGCAATTGAAGACAAAATTGTGGACAAATTAGTCTTTCGTTTGCCCCCGTTAAGCTAACCTATTTGCCTGAATAGTCCCGGGCTCTTAAAGAAATATTTACATCATCAAACGACAGATGTTGAAACAGATGCTTTGACAGTTGGTTCCGTTCTCATCTAGTTTGGGAGTACAGTCGAGGTGAAAAATGTGGTTAACAACCGTTCCAAGGCGGAGCGTTGCTACATTCAGTGATGTGCTTAATGAATTCGAATTCCTTAGCGAGAGAGGCCTCCCCCACTTTGAATAGACCAGAGGATGTTTTAGTTTTTTTAATTACTTCTCTGAAACCTTGCAACCTGCTGTTTTTTTTTTTTTTAAGTACGAGGAGAGTGGAGGTGGAGTTGAAAAGATCGAGAAGTAATTTGTATGGATTCCCAGGGAAACTAAGCAGGAGACATTACCTTGAGGAATGTTGAAGGAGTGCTAAAAATGGATATCATGGGCATAGTTGGCAGAGGAGGAACTATGCATGTGGAACTAACGATAGGGTTGTAGAATTTTCAGGGGAGATCAACTAATGTGACTTGCAGGTAGCCTATAAGTTCAGAAAACGTTTGGTATAGATTTGGTCTACAATCAGGTGGTACATAGTTGAAAAAATATTTACAGTAAACATATAAGCCAGAATATTAATTCATGACTTCAAGTTCACAATATGGGCCTCAAGCGTGTTCGAAAAAGTTTGGGAAATCATTGTCTTTTCTTTTACAAGTGCTGCGGTAGGAGTATTAAACCTATTTTCACAAAGTTTCTCGATTCTTTGTTTTACGAAAAGCAGTGCTACCCTGGATTTAGGACCCAACTCTTTATATATTTTTTCATTTTTTTTATTTGCAACTATTCTACTCAAAAATAAGGTACAGTACATACCACTCTTTGTCTTAAATGTTCTGACATCTGGCTCACTGTCCCCTTGTTTGTTGACAGCAAACAGCTTCACTTCGTACTCTGCGTCATACTCGAGACCAGTTATCTCGTAGTGAGTTTCCACAATGTTTCCCCGTTGAACCAGTTCTGTGGATTGAGTCATGGGTTGTTTCGTCCATTCTAGACGGTATTTAATGCTGCAATTACTGCTATTAGCCTCTACTTCTAACCAGGTCACAGTGAAATCTTTGTCAACTTTACTTTCTACATTTGGGATGGTGGGTTTCTCAGGTAAACCTGTTCAAAATAATAATTCTTTTGAGTTTTGTCTCTGATGAAAGTGAAATACTTATTGTAACTAGATTAATCGCTGTGTGTAATTAATTTAAATTCCCTAGCAACACACACCCCCCCCCCCCTTAAATAAACAAGTGGGTTTTTTAGTTTTTTTTTTTTTTTTCAATTACTTTTCTGACTTTTGGCATTTTCCTAATTTTCTTTTAAGTAGAGGAGAGAGGGGGGTGGGGCAGCAAAGACGGAGAAGTAATTCTTACCCCCCCTTCCGAATTCACTGAAAAGGTACAAAGTTGGAAAAAATGTACTCAATAAACATCTATCCCAAAATATTAAATCATGACATAAAGTTCACAAAGTTATATCTAAACTCAACATGTTACTTCAAAGTAAGACAACAAGTATAATGATTGGTACTGAAATGTACAAGTATAGTAAAGCAAGTACAAGTACAGAAAATAGCACAGATGGTTTAGGTACGTGTTGAGTAAATAAAATGAACGCTCCATTGACGGCATGTTTGTTTTTCACAATCCTTGGGCATGCGGTCAATTGCATCAGCAAAAGCGCCCGCGAAAACTGTGTTCAGCCACCTTAACATCACCAAGGAAAGCAGGCAGTGAAAAATTACGTACTAGTTTGTGCAAACCTTTCAAAGTGGCAAAATGTGATGAAATGAAGTCTGTTCAATGGAAAGGGCTGCTAAGCCTAATCTACAAATTAATTAAAGTCTGAGACAGTAGGAAGGAAGCAATTCTAAAAGTCTGACGCATTCTATGATTCACTAATCATTATATAACTACTGTATGTAGTGAGCAATAAACATCACTAAGGCTACAAGTATTTCAATCATGAGAACATGTGCAACTTACCTTGAGCAGGTAATTCATTGGCACCTAAATTATTAAAGAAACAAAAACAATGTTGTCAGTTTAACCCTTTAACTCTGATGAGTGACCAAGACAGAATTTCTCCTTACAATATCAATACAACATCAAGCAGACAAGTGATGAGAATTAAGAAATATATCAACAAGGGGATTGTTGGTTGACCCAACACAAAGTTTTTCAAAGTAACATCATAAGAATTATGTGGCAGACAGTGAAGACAATAATTACCAACGAAATCATAGGAGTGAAAATGTTAAACCAATTTGTTCTTACGACATTCACTTAAAATGGTCTCAAACCAACGTGATATCAATTTCAGGTTCCAAGAAAAAGGTAAAAAAAAAAACATAAATATGTGAGCTGGCATCCATCACTTTCCTTCTCATTCCAAAAACTTTCCAACATCAAAATACAGTTGTACACATTTCACTCAATAAGTCTTCTTTATTAGTTTAATCCTTTAAAAAATTTCATGAGTGACCAAGACCGAATTTCTTCTTACAATATCAATACAGTATCAACCAGACAAGTGATGAGAACGAAAATAAATATCAATAAGGGATTCAAAATTGATCTCATACCAATTTATTTAAAGGAACATCATAAGAATTAATGGCAGATGGTAGGGAGAATTTCTAATGAGATCAGGGGAGTAAAACGTGTGAAAACAATTTGATGTGCTGCAAATTGGCCCTGGAATATATTTCAAATCAGTAATCAAATCTCTTTTGCAGATGTCATTAGCCTCTGTCAATTCTCCGTATTTTGGCTGTTATATAAACCAAATGATTTGGATATATCAACAAAGTTGAAATGGTAAATTGGCCACCGTAACGATTACAAAAGCTGACATTTCAAGCGTTAGCCCTTCGTCGGAGCGAATAGAGGAATTGTGGGTTGTGTGTGCTTTTAAAGGCAGAAAATGGAGCTACGTTATATAAACCAAGCTAACTACAGAATACAGGTTTTCTCCTCACTCACAGAATGAACTGTTATCCATTGTTACATCCCTCAATGTAACCAAAAGTTTCTCCCTAACACTTACAGTAACCATTTAAATCCTTTGAGTGGCCTGCATCTATTTTTTCATTACAGTAATACTGCTGAATCATTCATAAAGATGACGGGAATAGAGGAAATTATTGCCAAACTAGGAAGCTTTGATTGTTGAATGGAAGTAAATGTATAGAGAAAAGTATGGGAAATATGAAAACGGATATCAGGGTGTAAAGGTTTAAATAAACCATGTTCAACTTACATGGGAATCAAAATTAGTGTGACTTGATTGATTTCCTATTTTGTAAACTGATACTGAATGACTCATTCTGATTGCAATCCATACAAGTTTATGTTGTGGGAACTTAGATATAAATCACATCTATCCCTTAAAAAAAAAAATTGAGACAGAAATACCTGCATTATAGTGAGGCCAATCTTGGAATATGACTGGATCACTCAAAATGTTGGCCACAACAGATGCCGCCATCACACAAGCAATCTGTTTCCATTTCTCACTTGAAGACTGCCTTTCATTTGCAAAGTCTTTGATGCCCTTGACTACCACCCATTCTGTCTTAAAATCATGGGCTGCTGCAAACACTCCTGAAAAAAAAAAAAATTCATGAATGTCTCTTAACACTGACTTGTCTCTTAACCATATACGCTTATTTCTTTGCATCCTTGTGATAATTATTGTTCAATTGAAGTTCACACAGATTCACATTCTAGCTTCTGGTAAACATCCACATCACAGAAAGAGGTTAGTGTAAGTCCCTACATGTGCAACCAATGTTTACAAGAAAACTTGTACACCAAGACTGTAAAATTAATTTTCAGTTTACATTTCTCAAAGAGACAAAATGTTATCAATTAGAGATAACTCATTCCCTCCCTAGATCTAATTATGCTATAATGTTGGTTGGGAGAATTGGGTTTTGGATCCACTAATAATCCCTTTCTTGATATTTGTTCTATTCTTATTACTTGTCTGCTTGATATCATATTGATATTGGAAGGAGAAATTCTGTTTTGGTCAGTCTGAGGAGTTAAAGGGTTATTAAGGACTGTGATTCTACTCCCCAGGCCTCAAACAATTCAGCAAGATACTTTCTACATTTTTAGAAGACACAACTTTGACAATTCATGACATCCTGAAGGGGCAAAATCAATTTTAAATTAATTAACTTGTCACCTTCACCCTTACAAAAACATCTTCCTACCAAACCCTAACCTAAAACAAAATCAAATTTGCATATACAATTCCTGTAAAGTTTCTTGAGCCAGCTGGGACAATTCTAGCACAGCTTTTCTAAAAACACTTGCTACATGTGCAAATACTGTATCTTTGACTCATAAATCATCATAATTAACATGATTCTCACCTCCACCTTCCATTTCAACTGCAATTGCTTCAGGATGTTGGCCAATCATGTCCTTGTTTGCCTCTGAGATACTCAGAAACACTCCATCACAGTGCACTTTGGCATTATATTCATCAGCATTTTGTAAAGGTGCATTCCACCCATCAGCCACATGTTTGATCAGGTTACCAATATCTCTGCTGGGGGGAGTTTTGTGTGCAGCTGTTATCAGCTTTGCTGAAACAACCACATCTCCTAACTTGACCTCTCTGTTGTTCAAACCACTGCAAGCACCAACAGAAATAATAGCCTTGGGTCTCAAGAGTAAGATGGCATCTTTTGACACAGACAAAGAGCCCCCAGGAACTTCAGGACCTTTGGAGCACCTCATTAGGGCAATTTTCATTTTCTTTCCTTGATCATCACCCATGCAGCCAAAGTACACATAGCCAATACTGATGTGGTAACTCTTAAAGGGTTCCTTCAGGTAGGCAAAGCAGCTTAAGAACTCACAGTCCTCCACTGTTAATAACAGAATATCAACAGGGAGTTCAACAATTTTCCAGGAATAAGAGATTTTTGGAAGATCACTCATCTTTGGAAGTTTCACACTGAGCTCTGGTGGGCTGGTATTGCTGGTCTGTGCAGATCCATTTTTAGTTAGCTTTATTTCTGTCTCTGAAAAACAGAGATTTGTTTTGTTTTTTAACAACAACAATTTATCAGTGAAAGATGATGCATTCATGAATGACACAGGGATACTTAAAGTAAAAGAACTCTGAGTGCTCCCAGTAGGAGTCAAACATATTACTTTCCTATTAGTGCTTCAGCTGCCACTGATCTTCAAGAATCTTGTAGCAAGCTGGCTTAACTAGGTCCTAGGTGACAAAGACAAATTTCCTGGCTCATCCAAATGGAAAAAAATAATGTAACAAAGATGAAGGAAAAAATCCAATAATGGACACAGCTGACATCTCGGCCAAGTTTTGACTCAAAACTGTATTTTTGTGCAACTGAGACCTTAACCACTTTAACTCCCAGAAGTGATTAACATGTAACTTCTCCCTATAAAATCCATTATGTTATCCAAGAAACAGGTACTTAGAATATCCAAACTTATCAGGTAGAAGTTATTTTCTTGATCTAACACCAAATTCTCCTAGCTAAGTTGCAAGAAAATGTGTACATGTATCAGTGAGGAGAAACAATTTGATCTTGCAGGGCATTAAAAGGTTAACATAAGTAAATAATTTGCAGGAACTTCTTTTCATCTAATGATCCAGTACATCTAACCTCAATGACACAACATAATAAGTTTAAATCTTAGTATCAACTAAAATTACACACACCTCTCTTCCATAAATTTTGTTCAGAAACATCGATGGAATCCTCCATATCCCCTTCCTTCCTGGCCTTTTTAATGATTGTTTCTTCATTTGATTCATCTGCAATGCAGTCTTCATCCCTCAACCACTTACTCAGAAGCTCTTTATAGTATTCTTCAAGATCGGCATCCACGCTGTCAAGTGCAATATCATTAATGTAATACTGGTAGTGGGTCCCTCCAATGCGCAAAAAGATGTCTTTGATGTCATTCCAGTAAGAACTGAAAGTTGAATCATCAATTGAACCACTGGCAGCATGACTGTAAACTCTGTCTCTTAAGACTTTGATTCGAGTGATGTCAGCTTCTGGAGAGGTGTCTGTGACACGAGGAAGCTCATCCCTGCTACCGGTAGGGAAAGTCAAACCAAAGATATTCCTCCACAGGAGAAGTAGTAGGGAGATTTTTAATTCCCTTGAGGAAACTAGAGATTGGCAAGCAGGATACAGTGTGAACCACTGGGTGGGACCCAGGACTCTCTTTTTTCTCAGTGATCGTAATTTTTCTTTGTTTTGAGGATGAGCTAGAACTGTGTGGAGGTTTCCCGGAGGACATTTCCTGTCAAAGATCTCCCTTAACACACATGATCCAACATCTACAAGAAGGCGACAAAGGCGGACGAAATTAGAGGTTCCTTCATTAGATGGATTTGGTAGAGTGGCACAAGCCATGCAGATGATGTCTCCTGTAAGGAAATGTTTATAGTTATTACAGGCAGCTTCACCTTTAACTCCCAGAAGTGATTAACAAGTAACTTCTCCCCACAATATCCATATATTACCCTGCAAAATAGGTAATGAGAATACTCAAACTTATCAGATAGTTGTTATCTTGATCTAACAACAAATTGTCATAACTAGTCTACAAGAATATGTGTAAAAGCAGCTAGAGTTGAGAATTAACAGTCAGATCTGGGAAGTTACAGGGTTAATAAAAATGTTACTGTGACAAAGTTATTACGATTTGAAATCTAAAATTTGAAAATATAATTCATCATTCAACCAGCGTGTCTGCACTGTTTGATGATGACAAGACACCTTGCAGCATCCCTCAGCTGATGGTCGTTAGAGGACCTCAGACAAGATATGGGGGTGTGTCACCTGCACTGTATGGTCAGACCCATACACGAGTGCTTTAATTAAGTTTCCTCTAAAAGTTTTTAACGAGTTCAACTTCAAAACCAACAAGTTTATACTGAAGTCTTTGGTTCTTTCAGGCCACTTTCTTTCTAGTAAGAACTTCTTTAATACAGTGTTTATTATCAAAAGGACGTAAAGACAGCAGAGTGACAATAACTCTCAAAAAAGAAACAACAACTTTGAGTTTAAATTTACAAGACATGTTTCGACATTCTCATGTCATCTTCAGTTGCAAATGAGCATTGCAAATTCAAATGTACAACAGTTAAATGCTCATTTGCAACTGAAGATGACATGAGAATGTCGAAACATGTCTTGTAAATTTAAACTCAAAGTTGTTGTTTCTTTTTTGAGAGTGTCTATTATTTAATTAAACGCTTAAAAAAAACTTGAACAACCTTGTCCAAAAGAAAGAAGTAATGAGGTCATCTCCATCATATCACCCCTTGCAGTGATGATGATGATGATGACCTTTATTCATGTGTCAATGACAGTCCTCACCAATAGGAAAAGTTACTATGTACCCATGCACACAAGTTGAGATTGATGGTTTGCAACATGAGAAGATGTCTGAGTCATGTTGTATTTTAATTGCTGCTGACTGGATTTCAGTCCCATAATGATAGAAATGAGGAAATATACATTACTGAACAAAGTTCAAGCAAATTAAGCAATTGTTAAAAAGAAGTCTAAAAAATTCTAGCGTCAACAAGATTTGAGGTCACACCTCACAGATACTAGTTGGGGGTCACTACTCACTAAGCAATCAAGTCACATGTTGGAAGCAAGACAAATTTTAGTGGGTTCTTCATTACTGTAGAGGAATCTGATCACAGTTTTTGAAGAAATCTCAACTTTTATTTTGACCTGTGCGGGAAATTAAAGTTGAGAATTTATCATCCCAGGTTAGCTGCAACTTAAACAAAAGCAAAAGAAAAGGTTGAAAACAAAAATAATAAGCTTTAACAGGATTCAAACCTTTGGCATTTTTCATTCTGAGGATTTATTTCACTTCACACATCATTGTTTCATTGTCCCATTCAAGTGCCAAAAAAGGAGGAAAACAAATCACAAAGACAAAGTTACTAATTATGAAACCGTATGTAAAGTAGAACCTCTATTTCATGAACCTCTACTGAGCCTGGCTAAAGTTACAGTAAAATGTATGCAACAGAACCTCAATAGAACAGGCCTGAATAGAATGAAATCCTTGTTATGATGAACACAATCCAAAAGCCCAAATTATGTATACATATACCCCGATATTATAATGAACAAATGTCAACATGAGACAAAAGACAAATTTGAAACAGACCAACAGTGCAGTACTATATACAGTAATGTTTGGTTGCTTAAACACACTGTTCATGTTGATTATCACATTTGACCAGTCATGCAGGCATAAAAGGAAGAAAATTTCTGCACTTGATCCTTCTTTGGAATGGAAGATGCATTTTAATGAAAGACAAAAATATGAGGCAATTAAAAGCAATTTTTGATTAAGCATCTTGATTATCAATTTTAGCTAAGTAATTAGTAAAGAATGACAAAAAATGAGGCAACTTTAATTGGAATAATTCTTAACTGCATGGGCATCTTGAATGGCATTTTAGTAGTAATTAAAAGTAAAGTGGTTTCCTTCTTATTAAGTTTTCTGTTTGGTTGCGCTATTCATTAATATTTTCATTATTTGACAAGCCCCTTGCAATTGTTTAAACTTTGTTGAGCTGTTTAGTTTCCAGTGCTGTAGCTATGTACAGACCAGTTCTTCATTACTGTAGAGGACTCTAAGCTTCGTATAGACAATTTAAGCATGATGTCATGCCACACACAAAGAAAAAAATTAACTACAGCAATAACAATAACTACATTAACCATACCTTGCTATTATAATGAACATTTTGGTCGTTTTTCCCCAAATTTGTTAAATCAAGGTTTTTGACATAAAGAACCCTCAATAAAATGAGCCAATTTCATGGCCCAGTCCCTTGGCACTTCATTAAATTGAGGTTCCACTGTAGTTCAGAAATTGTATCACTAATCAGTGATGCGAATGCACTGAAATGCTTTTGTCAGCTCCGCTAGAGCTACATGACAAAGATCAAATGAATATTTAACTCTCTATAATTTTCTGGCTATCCACTTGAACCTGGCCAATCAAATAAAACAACAATTAAGGTAGATAAACAATGAATCAAAGTAAAAAATCCGTGAACATTAACTAAGATATAAAAAAAAACTGAGCGTCATTCAACAAATGGTTCAGAAATATGAATGTCTCCCATTAAAACAAGAAGTGCTGCTAGATTAGGACTAAACTACTCAAGGTTTAATTTGGCTTTTGAAACAAAAAAATTGTCACAGTACTAGAAAGAGAACCCAAATTAACTTCAAGTCTTATCAAAGGAAGGTAACGCACTTCAACTCAATGCTTTACTGTTTTAATCGCAAGGGAGGCTCCCCTATACTTTTTGCATGAAGCATAATTGGATGATTTTTTTCTCATGAATTGTGATTTGACATTTTTTAAATTCGTGATTGAGGCTAATAAGATCTTTTCCCATCCAAGTGAATGAATTCTTTTTTAAGCATGACCTGGTAATCAAGGGCTGATATGGATCAATAAGAGTCATTAACCAGACCACTAATAGTTCTTAACCAAATAAAATGAGACGTTATTTTAAGTCATCTTTTGATGCGGAAGACTTGTCAAGACTAGAAAAAGTAAATATATCTTGAGTTTTGTGTGAATGTGAAAGAGTTTTGGATATTGTTTCTGATTAATTATTGTGAAAAGCCCTTCAAAAACTTGGCTGCTATTTCTGGGATTCCATTCAGAATATGTTTTTCCATCACGAGTTATAAGCAACAGAGTAGATATCTCTGAGATTTTCTACACTTTCCTGGTAAATCTGGCCAGATTCCACAAAATATAAACTAATCTGCAGCTGAGTGAGTTAATTTCAAATACTGCCTAGCGAACAGACATGAAGTGTTGATCTCAGCACCAATAAGTACATTATTTAAAAATTCGCAGAAGTCTCCAACCGCCATACAGAAAGTGCTGACTACTGTAACAATGAATCATAAGTTAAGACACAAAATAATTTCATGGCTAACAGCGGAGAGGAAATTCAGCAAAATTCAGAAAAATGATAACATTCAATAACATCAAAAACTGGTACACATAGTGATATCAAACATAACTACCAATTCGCAACAGACCAACATATCTCCATCATGCAGAAAGTGCCGATTGAAGCAGTAAGGCGCAATCGAGGTTTAACAATATTATTTGGCATTGAAAACACGTTTCATTGCTAGTAACTGAACCAATCCAGTCAATTTAAACAGAATGATAGAGAATAACTGAATCAACATAAAAAAAAAACTGCTGAATATAGAGATATCAAGTAGAACCATGAGCAACAATTAACAGGTGGTTTTGAAAATACCAAAAAGTCCCCAACAAACAGAAGAATTTAATGGTCTTTTCGTCCAAGTCTTTTCATCCAAAAGTCTTTCTGTCCAAGTCTTTGTCCAAAAAGTATTTTCACTAAGTCTGTTTGTTTACTTGCTAAGTCTTTTCTTGAAGCAAATAAATAACTTTTAGAAGACTAGATAAGGCTATAGAAAGAACTTGTTGCGAGCCATTCACGTAGTGATGTTACACTTCGTTGCCCTTTTACACTCAATAGACGCTTAACAACAAGCCTTAAATATTCCCATTTCTTTCGCATGAAATAATTAAACGGCAAGCAAGTCTTTACTTTTGCCACTATTTAATAAAGTATATTGTGTTACAACCTTGTTCATTCTCTGCATATTTATCATAGAATTCATGACATTGAATTCGTTAATGACGATTGGTGAATAAAAGGTGTATGTGCTGCTGGTACCAAAATGGCGGCGGCTCCCAACAAGTTCTTTCTATAGCCTTATCTAGCCTTCTAAAAGTTATTTATTTGCTTGGAGAAAAGACTTCACAAGTAAACAAACAGACTTAGGTGAAAATACTTTTGGATGAAAAGACTTGGACGAAAATACTTTTGGACGAAAAGACTTGGACGAAAAGACTCTCGGACGAAAAGACCGGACACCCAGTGGGGTTGGGACCGTAACAAACGAGAGACACCAGTCACCAACTTCGCTGGGGAATCCAACCCCACCTCACTTAAAAATTGTCACACACACTCCAAAAGTTAAACTCACACGCTCAAAGTATGTATATACCTAACTGAGAAAAAAATATAAATTCAATACACTCAACAACATTGAGTTTTAAAAATGGAGAAGAGTTACAAGTGACAAAACACAAGTAACTAGTAATAGTCTTTAGTAGTGGTCTTTATTTCCTCACAAGATAAAAAATACATATCTTAATATATTACAATATTTGAGTAAAAAGTATATATATCTAAATTATAAGCTCACATAGCTAAATTGTATTTAAAAATTAAGCGATTAATGAAAGAGTTCTTGAACCTATCTGTATTAACTTTCAGATACTGACTTGTTCGAGCCTTAAATTGTAAGTCGATACTTTCTTCTTGGGTAATAGTCCTCTTAGAGGGTGTTGATCTATGCCAGATACCTTACGAAATACTTTTCTATCCTGCTTTTCCAGAAGGTGTTTGATAGAAAATGATTTAGATGTATATTTACTAGGTCATGAGCACAGCACAGAACACAAGCCACCAACAGCTTAGGCAATTGAACAAAGAAAATAAAATCCTCTTTTTGAAGCAGGAGAATTTGGAAATTCCAATCAATTTAGTCAGTACTTAAGCTTCAGAGAATGGTATGGTGGTTTTTAATCTCCACGTTCTATTTCCCAACTAGAGATGAAAGACAGAAGTCAAAATCAATTAAAGTTGTTTCCCATAGAGGAATCTGATCTCAATTTTTAAAAAAAATTGAAGTTTTATTTTGACCTACACGTGAAATTCAAGTTCAGAATTGATCCATCTGGATTAGCTGCATTTTGGGCAAACGCGAAAGAAAAGGCTAAAAACAATTTAAATAAGCTTAACAGGCCACGATTCAAAACTTTACTACTCATGCCGACTTTTTTTATTCTGAGGATTTTTAAACACATTTCACACACCATTTAATTTAAATCAATACTTCTTTCATTGTCTCTCATGAGTGGAAAGAAAGGAGGACAACAAATCATCTACACCCTGTCAGTTAGTGTGAAACATCTATGTAGTTAAGACATTGTATGAGTGATGTGAATGCACTGACATGCAACTCGGACGTAACAAAGATCTATATTTTACATGCTCATAATTTTCCAGCTACATGACTGTATATCCACTTGAACCAGGCTAGAGCGAGCAAGTTTTAAGGATACGGCTTTTGAAAAACAAATTACGACACTACTAGTTACAGAATCCAAATCAACTTCAGAGACTATCAAAGGAAGATATAATTAATACACTTTAACACAATGCTTTTACTGTTTTAATCTGACAGGAAATTATAAAACTGTAAAGTTCTGCATTATTTGTCGATTCACAACAAATATGTTCCATGTTTTGGCTTCATGCATTGGAGTTCAGTTTTTCAGTGTATCGGACATATGACTTGTAGTCAGCTGTGCATGTTTTTCCAAGTTACAATCAACAGAGCAGATAATTTCTGAAATTTTCCTCACTTCCCGAACGAATCTGGCCAGATTCGACAAAATAAGTGAGTACCTTCAAATACTGCCATTAGTGGACAGACATTGAGTGTTTATCTCAACACTGAAAAAAGATTAAAGATTCGCAAAAGCCTCCAATAACCAATGATGCAGAAAGTGCTGACGAGAGCAGTTAGCCATGCATGAATCAGTTGAAACACATAATTCCATGGCTAGCAGCCGAGAGAAAATTCAGCAAAATTCGGAAAAATGATAACGAATAAGTGATTCAACATCAAAAACTGCTGCATATAGTGATATGGGCAACAATTCGCAAAATACCAACATATCTCCATCATACAGAAAGTGGTGGCAGAAGCAACAAACAGGAAGGGCTGACCGAAGCACGATGGCTCAACCGAGGTTTAATATTTGGCTGTGAAAACACTTAGTTCATTGCTAATAACCGAACGAATCCAGTCAAATTCAACAAAATGATAATGAATAAGTGAATTAACAGACAAAAACTGCCAAATATAGCGATATCAAGTATAAATATGCGCACTAATCAAAAGGTGGTTTCGAAAATACCAAAAGTATCCATCAAACAGGAAGTGCTGACCGAAGAACTAATATAAGCCACAAGTTCCAACAATTTAGCTTCAAAGTCACAATTCCCTCGCTGGTAGTAACAGGAATCAAGGTAAAAATTATATGGTACATGAATTACTTTACCTTGACAAGAATCCTTTGCTTAGAAATCGTCAAACAAGTCTATCGATCAACCGCAGCCAACTCGGACGTCCGCCATGTTTCGAGACTATATATTCAAACAGACTGGTTACCAGTCTTTGTTAGCAAATTTGAAAGGTAAAAATATCGCGTGATATTTGTACTCGTCTCGCGCGTTATTTGCGAAACTCATTTGGAAAAAGATAGTAAATATAAATATAAAAGATAATTCACTTATCCTAGATTAAGACACTGTGTGCATAATAAAAAACATATGCCCAGTCCAGCCATAATGAAAATTAACAATGCGTAGGTCATATCGTATTTCCTCGAAAAAGCGCCTGGTCGCTTATTTGAAGTTTTGGCTAAAAGGGGAGGCCATAATAATTTTCTTGTACTGATTCTGAAAAAGTTGAAACTTTATCGACAAAGAGGCAAAATAAAAACAGTTGACAAATTGTAATCCTCACACTAGGTCCTCGGTGGTCTTCGGGATTCTTTCTCCATGCAATCTGAGTGAAATTTGTAATCTTCAACAAATCATGTTGTCTCGATATAAATAACACGAAATGGCACTGAGAAGTCTTAAAGTGCTACTGAAACGAAATTTTCGTATCTCAAATATTTGCTCTAACCTGTACTTTTGAATATGCTGATCATCATGAGATAATTTGCTTCGGCCAAAAAGAAGCGAAAGATATCTTTTTTGACCGTTCAAATAAAAAATTTTACACAAAACCATGTCCGGGTCCTGGTACCGAGCGAAATGGATTGATGACGTCACTGGTTGTGTTCACTCCGATAGCGTGGTTTATTTCACTCACTGTTTGTTTGTATTCGGGGGCGAAGGAGATGGAAGACATTGAAGTTTTGCCAAGTGAATCTTCTTCTGAACGAAGCGAAGTTGTCTCCAGTAGCGAAGAGGAAGATGGTGGCGTAAATGGGGTTGACAGGCCTACACGATTCCCAAGCGTGTGTTTAGAGTAGCCTATTCAAAGTTTAGCCCTCACGAGTATGTCTTTGAGCGACCGCCCTCTTTTGTAAGATACGAGCGGCGGATTTTTGTATAGTTCGCTCAGTAGTGGTTGTGTTTCTATTAAATGCCAGTTTTTCATGAGAATTTGCTTTATGTGTGGCACTGAGTACGCACATCAGGGATTGCGTCTTTTTCGAATCGTTCGCCTTTGTAGATGTACAGCTATTTTTTTTACTGTCTCGATCGTTAAGTTGTCTTGATTGCTTTCAGCTTGCGCCACGCGCGCTGATTCGATCGTACTACAGTTCTTAGTGTTCAGTGTTCCAGCCGTTTTGGCTCGTTTTCTTTTCTTTATTTCGGTATTAAAACGACCGATTTCACGTTCATAGAAGCACATGATCGCCTTTACTGTTTCTTGCTCCGCGTTGTTAAGGATTTGCTTTATCTCATTTTTTAAATCCTCATCTGCTCTTATTTTGGCCCTCGCCCTATATTTTAGGGATTCTGGGCATGTTCTGCTAGGCATTTGGTACAGAGGGATTTGTTCGTTATCCTCAGACTTGCCGAGTAGATCATCTTCAGTGGTGGTGTCGTATGAGGCTTCCATGTTTTCTTCATTCTCTGAATGGCATTGCTTTGGCCCGGGGCGTTTAGTAGCCCATTTGCCGTTATAATGTCTTTCGACATTTTCTGTAGATGATCAGGCAAGACCGCGGTTTCGATCCAAATCTTGTGGATCTCGTCAGGTGCCGATTAACTAAATAGACTGGTAGAGATTCGTTCTCGGTATCAGTCGGGAATTCTGCTCCCTATCCAGGCGAACTTCTCGCAGATAGCCAAGATCCCGATGTGGCCGCCGATGAAAAAGACGAGGATGGCATTTTGCCCGAAGTCCTCTTTTTCGGCCTCCCAACATGCAAGCCACACTCCATGCTTTTACCCTTCTTTCACAGAAGTACACAACCAGTGACGTCACAGGGCTGTTTTGGCCGCGCCAAGATGGCCGCCAATTTTGATCTCAGCCGGTCAACTTCGAATGCTTAAAAATGTACTTTCCGGTACGCGTTGGCCCAAAAAAAGTACACAGCGTTTGCAAATAACGTTCAAACTCTATTATGTTGCAAAAATTTCGGATATGAAAATTACGTTTCAGTAGCACTTTAATGTATCACCATTATGTATCCATTGGATAATTAAACCTTATTCTATCAGCGCTTCCTTCAGTAACTGAACTGTTCTTTGAACAATTGCGGGCTGATAATTTTAAAATCTGCCTTATATACTGACCCCCATCAGTTTTGATTGGCCACTGAGGCACATAAATAACTGGGCCCCATAAAGTTTTGGGCGGAAAATTTGGATAGATATCAGGATTTTACTTCCACATTTCTTCAATTCTTTTGTTTTGACTCGAAGATCTTTTGTAAGGCTCCACAGTATGCCCTCGGAGCTGTGCCTTGAAGAGGTTTGGAAAGTTATAATGAAGCGAAGCTTCTGCTCTGATTCCGTAATAAAACTCAAAACATCCTTACACTCTATTGATGGGCTGAACACGCAGAGTGCAAAAGAAAAATTATATTTTCCGTTAGGCGTAAACTTCGTCCCTAATCTATCCGCTGTGTAAACACGATTTAAGGCGAACGACAGTTACAATAGTTAGTCCTTTCTGTTAATATGAATTTTATTTTCTCTGTTTTATAGATTTTCTTTTATCGTGGATCTCAAAGACGAATGAAACCGTCCAATCGTGCCGCACAGCTATGATGGAGGTTTCCGGTTCATCATTCACTCCTGCACACTTTCAGAATTAGTTTTGAACGAAAAAAATCAACAAACAACTCAAAAATTTAACCTTGTACACTCTAATGTCAGTATGCATATTCTCCATACTGTTCTCGATACAGCTTCTTTAGTTGGTGATCATTTCCTTTATTCTCCTGACCTTAATGTTTGCTTCAGAGGTGATGTTGTAGGGAGAAATTAGATGCTGATCACTCTTGGTGCTCAAAGGGTTAAGGACTTTTTACTATCCTCTCATTCTTCTTTTCACTTTTCGTTATTGTTTTGGGAGGCGTTCTGTAAAGGAATTCAATTATGCGCGCTTGGAATATCTCTATTAATTTTTGAATATTAAATTTATTCTGCAGCAATTTCGCGTTGAATTTAGGGGTACATCGGGGTTGACCCTGCAAGCATACCAGCCGAGAAGTTCAGTCCAAAATGCTTGCCTCCTGTAGAAGTGTCGGACTTGCTGAGTTACCTCGTTCTTGAGACCAGCTTCTACACCAAGAAGCAGTTCAAGGCGTTCAAGAGTCTAGAGGCGTTTAATCAAATGGTGTCGGGATTTGTAACCTCAGTTGTAGGCAAAGTAATCGCCGGCAAGTATGTCGTGAGAGCACGAGTTTGGCATTCACAGCACATGAATGATCCTTTAGAGAACATTTGGGTCATTTCCGAAAACGATGGGACTATTTTGTCAGCCCATTGCTTGGGATGCAAAGCTGGACTGGCTGAGTCATGCTCACATATCGCGAGTGTTTTATTTTATGTTAGAGGCAACTATTCGAATTCATGGCAAGCTCGCTGGGTGTCACGAAAACTCAGACACCGAAAACTCAGATCCCTCGAAGTGTTCTCCAAGCTTACGAAGTGCTCCATAATTCGATAGTGCATAGCATAAAGCATGAACCAATTGTTTTATAACATAACCGGTGGAATAATGCAACAAATCCGACGCGAAAGACGGACAACAATATCAAGAGTGATTCTTCAGTGAAGCGAATCGTGACGGCGCTGATGCCGAGTCTTCTTTCCCGTTGTTTTTCTCTTTCTGCCTCATTTAAGAACTCTAGCCAAAGGGTCGCAAAATTTTCTTCGTTTTGGGACTGGTGGGCCGAGTCTCTGTTTGTATCCATTATTATTGCGAAATATTTAAGAATTTTAACAGAGTGACAACAAGGATCTGTGCGACGAAGTACTAAAAAGTAAACAAACGTCCCTTTGGGCTCGTCAAAATCACGCCACATTTTAATACTTTGGTGCTGGAGCGAGCGCATTTGATCCAGTTAACTGTGAATGAAAAGCTCAAAATTAACTGGAAAAATGGAGGATATCTAAGCTAAATGAAGTCTTGTGTCACTCTAAAATGTTTTAATACTCAACCATCGGACGATTTTGCGAAACGTGCAACTTGCGGCCTTGTTCAGTTTTGCTACTTCAGTTGGATCAAGACCCAAAAGGTCAAAATACACGCGGCATTACCAGGAGTGATCATGAGTCGAGTTTATCTCTTGAATTTTCGAGGGGTCTGAGTTTTGGGGTCTGAGGTCTGAGTTTTCGGGGTGTGAGTTTTCATGACACCCCAAGCTTGCTTGCACTCAGGTAAAATGCTCATGGATTTTGCCGACATATGTCAATGAAGTGCCGTATGCGAGGGCTAAAGACATCGATTTCTCATCGGCTAAGAAGCTCAAAGAAAAGCTCGACCAAAAAATCGAGGATCTACAACACCCGCAAGCCTCGAACCATACAACAACTTCTAGTTCCTCCTGTTCTTCCCCTTGATTTGTAATGATCTTAGGTATAGCGCATTAGATCATATAGCTAATTAATTTTTCGCTATAGAAATATTAAAATTATTAAATTATTATACGAAAAAATCCTTAGTCTTTATGCTTTCCACTTTTGCTCGAACAGCCAACAACAATGCATAAAACAATCCCTTCTTTCTCACATGAACTCTTCGTTAGATACGGTTTGTTTACGCTCGAGGGACACCAAGATGGCGGATAGTAACCGTTGCTAAGGTATTGGTCACGTGGGTGAAACCCAAGGATACGAATACAACACCAGATTCTCATAACTAATTAACAAGGAAATGTGTAGCAACTAGAGGGGAGAATTTACAATCAGATCTTAAGAGTAAAAGGTTTCAGGCAATTACACCCACAAACAACAGGTATAGGAAGCAATATGTTCTGAGCGAGTAATGTTTCAACAAAATCTTTACTCAACGCGGTTCTATTTACAACGAGCGTTTTATCTTACTCACATTGATCTATAATACTTCAAGTACTTGGTAGCTCTCGTTGACCCAGAAAAAAGACCAAAACTTGAAAATAATTATTTTGGGTACCTATAGTAGTAAACTATCATGTCCAAAGAAACTATTGACATTTTCAGGCTTCAAGCTGCTTTCACGACAGTCTTTTATCATAAAGTTATACAATGATCACTAATGACTCAAAATATTTTGTTTCCAACAATTTCGTAACTTTCTCTATATCAATAGTTAGCTTAATATTAATACAAAACCAATTGGCTAAATATCTTGTAAGCAGCGTTGAAGAGTTTGATGCTTCTACCTACTTTTACAGAAAGTGCTTCACATAACTATGTTCTTAAATCAGATGAAAAAGCTGGTCTGTTTTTCTCTAATATGGCTCTAAGAAATTTTTTACTTGACTCACTAGTACTATCATTATTATTCAGAATTAGTGTGGTTAGCTTACAGCTTGGATGCTGTAAAGCTTCACATAAACTGGCAACACCGGTATCAGTGATCTCATTACCACTCAGATCTAGTGTGGTTAGCTTACAGCTTCGATGCTGTAAAGCTTCACATAAACTGGCAACACCGGTATCAGTGATCTCATTGCCACTCAGATCTAGTGTGGTTAGCTTACAGCTTGGATGCTGTAAAGCTTCACATAGACTGGCAACACCGGTATCAGTGATCTCATTACTCCTCAGATTTAGTGCGGTGAGCTTACAGCTTGGATGCTGTAAAGCTTAGCATAGACTGGCAACACCGGGATCACTGATCCTATTACTTCCCAGATCTAGTGTGGTCAGCTTACAGCTTGGATGCTGTAAAGCTTCACCTAGGCTTGCAACACCGGTATCAGTGATCGTAGAACGCTTCAGATTTGGCGTGGTTAGCTTACAGCTTGGATGCTGTAGACGATACTTTATAGCTCTACATTAACGGGCAATACCGGTTTCAGTGGTATTGTTTAACAGACGTAGTGTAGTTAGCTTACAGCTTGGGTGCTGTAAAGCTTCACAGAGACTGGCAAAACTGGTATGAGTGATCCTATTTTTCTCCAGCATTAGCTTGGTTAGCTTTCTTACTTCTAGTCCTTTAATAACACCAACATATTTTTTTGTCAAGTAGCTATTTTCTAATGTCAGTTCAGACACAGGACAGTGTTCATTGATTAATAAGTTACAGACTCGTTGTATTCCAGACAGTGTTAACCGTGGTTTCTAAGGTACTAACTCCTGGACTGCGATGGGCTTAACAGAAAACTTTTGTTGTGCCTCTTTAGCTTCCTCTTTAGTTAGCTCACCAATAATGTCCAACACAAATGATAGTGCAATGCAGTGTGCATCTGATAAATCATAAAGACGCATGACGCCATTTGAATCACTGAACTCTTGGGGATGATTCCTGATGAACGTTTTAGCGAATTCTTTGTCTTGATACTCACTCCGACACCTCATTTGAAGAAAGCGACGCATGTCGAGTGAATCCATTAATTTTTCCATCAGTTCCTCGTTTCTCTCACTTGACAAAATGCCAGCCATGAACTGGAAAACCATTTCAGAGCCTTTCTTGACTGGAATACGCTTTTCCTTTACAAACCAGCGTGCGGCCAGGAATTCTTGGACAGTGAGATGTGTGAAGCTGAAATGTTTCGTGGTTGTAATCGAACCAGTTCTGAAAGGCTCACCACAGTAAAGAAGACCGCTACCTTTCAGTTTGTTGACTTCTTCCAATTTAAAACCGTCTTTTATCTCCCTTTCATCGAAAGTTAGCTTTTTTTTAAGCAGCAGTTTAGCCGCTAGTTTTGATAATTTCTCTAATGTGTTCTTGATTACCGGAGGAGGCTTGAATTGTTCAGGAATTTCTTTCCGCCTGTATTCTGACGCGGCGCAGTGCTTAAGTTAAAAAATATCAATAACTTTTGTGTAAATGTCGGTTATTGAGACAGGAAGGTCATCAGTATTTCCTGATTCGGTTAGAGTATACTCCATCTCGAAGCACAACAGACAACAGAGCATAGGAATAAGTGCAAAACTGACAAGGTGCTCATTTTTTCTAACATGTTCAAGTACAGCGGTCTTCATCGTTTCGTCTTTCTCGAAGTACATTTCAATGTACTCTTTGACCTGTGCTGACGAAAATCCCACAATATCAACGTACCGTCTAAGACGGATTCTTCCTAACTTGTCCGATGTATCAGGCCGTAAAGTAATCAAAACGATAGCCCCTTTCAAGATTTTTCCTTTGATGATGAACATAATGCGGCCACGGGCATTTGACAACAACCGCCATTTGGATACTGTTCTTCCGGGCTTCCAGCGATGTAGTTTTGCTCTGAACTCTCGTCATAGCCGTCAAGGATAATCAAAACTTCACCGGAATGATTTACAAAGTACTCAAATATGTGTTCATCAATGTAAGAATGGTGATCTACAAGCGAAGAACGGGTTAACAATTCTCTTAAAGTCACACAGTTACTTTCAAGCAAATTCAATTGACGGAAAGTAAGCAAATGCGCAAAATTAAAATTTGGGATTTTGATGTTTTCTCTTGCTTGGCATAATTCGTTGTTGGCCCAATCGCGAATCAACTTTTGGCAAAACAGAGATTTCCCAATCCCTGCTTTTCCAACGACAAGAATAGAAGTTGAATCCTTCTGATCATCACTCATGCCAAGAAATATTTCAGCGCAGTGCTTGACTGGAGTACCGCTGAGTTTTCCGTAGGACTTGAGCTTTTTACTTCTTGAATATTTCTGGTCATTCCCAATGAGGGGTTTTCTTCCATGTTGTATGAGAAGATTAGTAAATATTTGATCCGTTTGCAAGTTGGAAATCGTGCGAGAGGCCAGCAGTTTGGGTTGGAACTCTGTTTGGCCTATAATGGAAGTTTTCAAAGCTGCAGTGTAGGCACGTACGGCTGAAAGATAAAAAAGAAAAATACTTGATAAACAATCTGAACCCGAAGAAAAGTAGTTCAGTAGATATATTTCTCACATTACTAGGCTTAAGAGTACAAATAAGAGTTTTTTCATTTTCTGAATCAAAGTCTTGACTTCCCTCTTGGAAATGTCCTGGATCTGCCTACGAGATCTTCCCAATTTGCCATCATTCTTTGAGTTAAAATAGCCGCTTACAAGTTCACTGTTTATCATAATTATTCACGGGAATCATATTATTATTACAGTTATCATTTTTTGTCACAGGCATTGGTGATTCTCCATTCAATGCCTGTTCACACGTCATAAGTGGAGTAAAAACCCGCACATAAAAACCTACGTTTTTTCAGGTTTGGCTCTGCAGGTTTTTATATAAATGGTGTTTAGTCTGAAGTTGGACCACATTGGTTCTAAATCAGGTTCTTAATTTTTGTTTGAAAGAAAAGAAACTTCTGTTGATGGGTGTGGGTGTGACACTGCACTGTATACCAGCCTTAAAGTGCCCTACTTGACATTGTTAACTTATACACACAGTTGGATATGTTGCACAAGTATAGATGCATTGACAGTACAATACGAGAGCAATCCTCGAAGTAACGAACACTACTTAAGCAGTAATAGAAAAATTCAGGCCTGTACGGGACTCAAACCAATGACCTCTGCGATACCGGTTCAGTGCTCTACCAACTGAGGTTACATGGCAACTGGGAGCTGGTAATTGTGATGGTTCGTAATAAGCCCGTGAGGTGATGAGTCAACGTTTGAGAGAATATATGGAAATCATATATGTGAACTGCGGTTAAAGAAATGAGTATGAGAGCGACCTTCGCAAAATGAACACTACTTAAGCAGTAGTGAAAATAAGGCGTGGAAAAAATTCAGGCCTGTACGGGATTCGAACCCATGACTCCTATTATTTTCTTTTTCTTTGTTTTTTTTTTTTATGCCTTATATATTAACAAACGTTGACAGTGCAGTATTCTGATCTTAAAACACTGTCACTGTTCTGGCTGGCTTTCGTTTCCCTATTTGTATCCCCTGTAATGTACAGTAATATAATTAAACTGAAAAACTCTCTATTCTAAAAATAAATGAGGCTTATATTAAAGTTCAAAAGGCAACCGGGTGGACAATAGGACAAAGTTTAATACTACTGAATGAATGTGACCGGGGAAGTTGATAGACCCAAGGTTTCGACACTCCTGTCTAATGATCTATTCGTTGCTACAAGAGGTCTCTCTATACATGCTCCCTAATTAGTTGCCCTTTCTTCTGACGAGATGCGTCAGATAGGCGTCAGGTAACAAGCCACCATCATCACGATCTAAGGGAGCGTAGACGGAGTTGATATGCAAAGCTTCCAAACAAAGGCGCTGGTGGTGGTGGCGATTAGTGGTGATAATTTTAGAATTATCCCATCCAAATACGGACAGAGACGAAGTCGAGGTCCGTAAAAACGCAAAAAAAGGACGAGACTAATTACAAGCCATCTTGCCTGAACAAGCTTGGTCAATAGAGAATATATTCTAGAGCAAAAAGATCCCGCTAGAAAGGCTAGAAAGCCAACTATGTTTGTACCACAATAAACCTCCATGGGTCGTTTATGTTTTTGTTTAGACTGTTTCCATCGGTGACATTACATCAAAGTCACGAACTTTGTAAGTCCGCTCCAAGCACCTTTTTTTTTCTTGCACGGGATCAAAGCGGGCAGTCCCGAGCAGGCAAGATGGGCCCATCTTGCCCACTTACAAACGATTCGCCTCTTACTGCCGACAGGTGTTGCAAGCTATATCACTAGAGCTTGTATTGAAAATTTTAGCTTGGAGTGGTTCTTATGCGAAGGGAACTTAACTGGGAAATTTTAGCCTAACAGGCTTTTAAATTTTAGATTTTCATATGCAGGTTTTTACGGTATCTCATAAAATCCAACGATCTTTTCTTTCTCCAAAATTTCAGTCCGAGAACGCAGGAAGGAAAAATTCTTAAAGTCCCATGCATTTTATGGTGCACAAATCATTACATAACCACTGTATGCAGTGACCAAAAACATCAACGCTACAAGTAACTTCAAAAAATATGTCACGCATCAAAACAGACTTACCTTGAGTGGGTAATTTTTGCAGAACAGATTTACAAATTTTAGCTTCTACTATGCGGCTTTTGTTGTATCTCAGAAAACTTTAGCATTTTTTTCTTCCTCCTGGGAAATAAATAGTGCTCAGTCCTCACTGCATACTCGTTACCACATGTCAGGTTGATAAGTTATAGAAGAAGGAAATAAATAGTGCTCAGTCATCACTGCATACCTGTTACCACATGTCAGGTTGATGAGTTATAGAAGAAGGAAATAAATAGTGCTCAGTCATCACTGCATACCTGTTACCACATGTCAGGTTGATGAGTTATAGAAGAAGGAAATAAATAGTGCACAGTCCTCACTGCATACTCGTTACCACTTGCCAGGTTGATAAGTTATAGAAGAAGGAAATAAATAGTGCTCAGTCCTCACTGCATACCTGTTACCACATGTCAGGTTGATAAGTTATAGAAGAAGGAAATAAATAGTGCTCAGTCCTCACTGCATACCTGTTACCACATGTCAGGTTGATAAGTTATAGAAGAAGGAAATAAATAGTGCTCAGTCCTCACTGCATACTTGTTACCACCTGTCAGGTTGATAAGTTATAGAAGAAGGAAATAAATAGTGCTCAGTCCTCACTGCATACCTGTTACCACATGTCAGGTTGATAAGTTATGGAAGGAAATCCACAACTAACAACTAAAGGTCACAATTAACACCCAAGGAAAGTAGGTGGTAAAAAGTTATTAGTTTGTGCAAACCTTTCAAAGAAGCAAAATGTGATGAAATGAAGTCTGTTCAATGGAAAAGCTCTAAACTTCTGATGCATTCTTTGATGCACAAATCCTTACATACATGTAACCACTGTATGCAGTGAGCAAAAAACATCACAATCAGCCACGTAACTACACAAACTATTTCACTCATCCAAACATGTCGGACTTACCTTGAGGGGGTAACTCATTGGTACCTAAATTATTCAATCAACGAAAAAAAGAATGCCGTGAGTTTAACGCAATTTTTCATAACATATTCATCTCAAATCTGGATCATTCATCTCAAACTAATGTGATGTCAAATTCAGGTTCCAAGAGAAGGTAAAAAAACAGAAGTAAACATCATTTTCCTTTGCATTTCAAAAAGTTCCAACATCAAAATACAGTTACATGTGCAGTACTGGATAACTCTTATTTTTTAGTTTAAAACAATTTGATGTGTTGCAAATTGGCCCAGAAACATATCTCAAAATCACTTCAAATCACTTTGGAACAGGTCATTATTCTGAGTTTTCCATATTTTGGCTGTGTTGTATAAACCAAGCTTACTATGGAACACTCAAGTTTCTCCCAAACACTTCAACATTTAAATCTTAGGAGTGATCAGCAACTAAATTCTCTTTACAGCGCTACTGCTGAGTCATTCATAAAGATGACGAGGAAATGATCGCCAAACTAGGAAGCTTTAAGAATGTTCAACTAATTCTCCTTGCCAGTTCCATAGTACTTACACAAAGAAAGGTACAGAGAATATTGAATATAGATGTCAGGGTGTAAAGGCTTAAAGAAACCATGTTAAACTTATCAGAAATCAAAATTAGGGTAACTTGATTGATTTCTTATTTGTGAATTATTACTGAATAACTCATTTTGATTTTTGATCCATACAAGAATATGCTGTTGTAACTTAGATCTAAATCAGAGTCAACCCTGTAACAAAAGAAGACTGAGAAAGTTCTACCTGCACTAAAGTGAGGCCAATCTTGGAATATGACTGGATAATTCAAAATGTTGGCCACAACAGATGCCGCCATCACACAAGCAATTTGTTTCCATTTCTCACTTGAAGACTGCCTTTCATTTGCAAAGTCTTTGATTCCCTTGACTACCACCCATTCTGTCTTAAAATCATGGGCTGCTGCAAACACTGCTGAAAAAAGAAGAACACTCATGTTTCTTAACTAGATCCTACCTTAAAATAATTATTTAATTAGAGTTCACAAAAATTTGTATTCTAGCTGTTGTTATAAACATGCACATCACACAAAGATGTTGGTACCCTGAGGAATAATAATTTTAACCATAATGAAAAAAAATAAGTTGTTCATTAAGACTGTAAAACTAATTTTCAGGCTTCACATTGTCTAGTAGTAACTTTCTACATTTCTCAAAAGACAAACTTTTATCAATCAAATTTAACTCTTTCATTTCCAAGATCTCATTAGTAATTCTCCTCACTGCCTGCCATACAATCCCTTTGAAGTTAGTAATGAGAATTTGGTTTTGGATCAACTTATATCCATTGATTGATATTTTTCTATTCTCATTACATGTCTGCTTGATATCATATTGATATTGTGAGGAGAAATTCTATCTTGGTCACTCATGGAAGTTATAGGATTGACAGCTGGAACTGTCATACTATTCCTCAAGCTTCAAACTATTTAACAAGATACTTTCTACATTTTTTATGATGACAAATTTTGACCATTCATGACATCCTGATGGAGCATATTCAATTTGGATATCCAGAACACATCTCAGTCACTTTCACCTGCAAAAACATTTTTCCTACCTTACCTTAGTCTAACACAAAATCACTATAAATATTCCAGCAAAGTTGGTATGCTACATGATATAATTCTTGGACCAGCAGGGATGATTCCGAAGCATCCTTTTTTAAAACACTTGCTATGAGTACAAATACTGTGTCTTAGCTTGGCTCACCAATTTTTCTAATTATTATGATTCTCACCTCCACCTTCCATTTCAACTGCAATTGCTTCAGGATGTTGACCAATCATGTCCTTGTTTGCCTCTGAGATACTCAGAAACACTCCATCACAGTGTACTTTGGCATTATATTCATCAACATTTTGTAAAAGTGCCTTCCACCCATCAGCCACATGTCTGATCAGGTTACCAATATCTCTGCTGGGGGGAGTTTTGTGTGCAGCTGTTATCAGCTTTGCTGAAACAACCACATCTCCTAACTTGACCTGTCTGCTGTTCAAACTACTGCAGGCACCAACAGAAATAATAGCTTTGGGTCTCAAGAGTAAGATGGCATCTTTGACACAGACAAAGAGCCCCAAGGAACATCAGGACCTTTAGAGCACCTCAATAGGGCAATTTTCATTTTCTTTCCTTGATCATCACCCATGCGCCCAAAGTACACATGGCCAGTACTGTTGTGGTACCTCTTAAAGGGTTCCTTCAGGTAGGCAAAGCAGCTTAAGAACTCACAGTCCTCCACTGTTAATAACAGAATATCAACAGGGAGTTCAACATTGATCCAAGCTGAAGAGGTTCCTGGAAGATCACACATCTTTGGAATTTCAATACTGAGCTCTGGTGAGCTGACCTTGACTTTCTCTGCTGATCCATTTTCAGCACACTTAATTTCTGTCTCTGTAAAAGAAAAATGTAGTTTTAAACAAAATCATTGTACATACTGATAATAAATTTGATCACAAGTGCAAATACACATCCAAACATTGTTGGTGAAGGACTTGTTTAAAATCATATCCGTGTAACATGACAAATGTTTCCAGCAACAACACTGAAAACCTAATTGTCAGATCTGACCAAACCTTTTCACTCCCAAGATCTTCTTAGCAGTTCTTCTTACTGTCTGCTATACAGTTCTTATGATACATGTTTGGAGAATTTGGATTGGATCAATTGATAATCTCCTAATTGATAGATTTTTTTAATCTCATCACTCATCTGCTTGACATTGTATTGCTATTGTAAGGAGAAAATCTTTCCTGGTCACTTACGGGAGTTAAAGGGTAAATAAAAAGTTAAGTTAAAATTCTACTACTTCAGTAAAGAGTTTAATGCTCCAAAAACCATGATACCATTTTTAACTCCAATTATAAAGGAAAGACAAAAAACTGAACCTCTTACCATGCTTTGAGAATCCAAAGAATAACATAGTCACTAAAAGATTTGACTAAAAATGCACTAACATGTAAAATTCAACTTTTCAAATGTTTGCAGTCAAGTTTTGAAACACATTAGGTTACTCTTCCAAATTTGAAAACACCTATCAGTCGCTTAACATAATGTCACAATTTCATGTTTACTTTTAAATTTAAAACCCATGTCACCCTAATATCAGCATGCATATTCTCTACACTGTTCTCCCTAAATTTCCTAAGGTGCTAATGATGAAAATTTCTTTAACAATCAGGAGTTCTTTAGTTGGTGATCATTTCCTTTCCTCTCCTGACCTGAATATTTGATTCAGGGACATTGTGAGGAAAAATTTCATGCAGATGATATCGATGGTCACTTTCAAGCATCTACATGTGAGGGTTGGATCGAAAGGGAAAAATCGTTAGGTCTCCAGAGTAGACTTTGCCTTTGATGAGTCATATGACAAAGACTGTTCACACTGGAGAGTAAGTTTAACAGTTGGTATCAACAAAAGAATTACACAGACACCTTCCATTCCTGAATTTTGCTCTGAAATGTTAATAAGATCCTCCATGTCCTCTTCCTTCCTGGCCTTTTTTACTGTTTTATCTTCATGTAATTTGTCTGCAATACAGTCTTCATCCTTCAACCACTCTCTTAGAAGCTCTCCGTAGTCTTCCTCAAGATTGGCATGCATATCCTTCCGTTTAATTTCGTTGATGGCTTCCTGATAGGGAGGCCTTGCAATATCCACAAAGGTACCTTTGATCTGGTTCCAGTAGGAACTGAAAGTTGCATCATCAACTGAACCACTGGTAACATGGCTGTAAACTCTGTCTCTGAGGATCTTGATGCGAGTGATGTCAGCTGCTGGAGTGGTGTCTGTCAATGGCGGAAAAACATCATGGCCTGAAGTAGGAAGAGTTAGACCAAAGATATTCCTCAGAAGAAGAAGCAATACAAATGTGTCAAAGTTCCCTGAGGAGACTGAATTAAGATTTGATTGGAGGATACAGTTTGTGCCACTGGGAGGTACTCAGGACTCTCTTCTTTCTAAGCGTTTGTAATTTTGCATGGTTCCGAGGATGAGCAAGAATTATGTGAAGGTTTGCTGGTGGACATATCCTGTCAAAGATCTCCCTCAGAACACAAGATCCAATATGTACGAGAAGGTGACATAACCGAGCATAATTGGTGGTTTCTTTGGTGGAACAATTTGACAGAGTAGCAGAAGCCATGAAAACATATCTTCTATAAAAAATTGCTTGTAATTAATATATATAGTAGGCAACAACACAAAATGCAACCAATTATTAGCAGTCTATGATTGCCTTTGGCTACTGCAGTGTGATGTAAAATGTAAAAGGTTTATTAAGCCCTATGTTAATTCCCGCAAGAATGTAGACAATAGCGGAATAACATTAAAGGAGGGTGACAAAATCATCAGGAATCCTCAAGAGGTGACCGAGACATTAAATAATTTCTTCACAAGCTGTACTAAAAGTACCAAAGAACAAAATCAAAATGGCTATCCAGCAGATTTATCGCACATATCAAGTAACTTAATAAGCAAGCCGAATGTGTCGCTAAGCAACACTAATCCAACAGAAGTTTACGAAGTAATGAGGAAACTTGCTCCAAACAAGGCTTCTGGATGTGATGGGATCCCTCCACTAGCAGTTAAAGAATCGATGGATGTTTTATATTGCTTCCCTCTTAGTACACTGATTAATCATGTTCTAACTTCAACTAAGATACCACAACAGTGGAAACTTGGCAAGGTCACTCTGTAAGACGGCCAAAACGGTCGACGTAAGAACAAAAGATCCGAGGGAAGATTTACAAGTTTAATGCACAGCAAATAAATGCAACGGTACAATAAAAAAAACGGGAACGAGTGACACTAAACAATAGATAAGAAAACAAAGTTCCAATGAGCCAAATGATGTAGCAAGATTAAAATGACTTAGGAAAAAGTACTTAACAGTAAAAGATAACCTACAGACAGAAATAATTCAGTAAAGAAAGGAAACAAACAAAGTACTTGAAAACAGGAAATTGTGTGACAGAAACTATCAAAAATAGTAATTGCTAAACCAGGCATGAATTCAACAAAGATTACAAGCTAGGCTTAATAATACAACTTGAGCTAATACAGTATAAAACAATGAAAGGAGAAAATGAAATTACTAGTGTAATGAAAACACAGGAATCATAGCAACAATGAATTGGAAGCAGGTAAGCAAAATATTACAGCTGCTAAAACGAAAACAATTGTAGTTCATAAAGCAGAGAAATTACATGCTGTGCGACAAAGGTCAGAGTAAATAAATAAGATACAGTAGTAAGATAAAAAGAGTATGTGGCTAAACTAAGCAAATACAATGGAAACAACTATATGCTGAGCTTAGGGCTCAAACAAACATAAAATACTGAAACATACCAAAAGCTAGTATAGCTTAGAATCCGCTTTAAAGACACTCTCAGGAAGGCAACAAATCAACTGAACTCACCGAGCAAACAGTTGTAACTTATAGTAAAATACAGGAAAAGGTAAAAATAACTTAAAACCAAATTTGGGCTAGGAGCGATGAATTAAACAGGAATTACCTAAGGGAAATCGGCAATTAAACAGGAATTACATAAGGGAAATCGGAAGTTAAAGGAATAATACAATTAACACATTACTAACAGAATTAACACATTACTAACATTACTGACAAATCGCTAAAATTCCATAAAATAAAATAAACAGAACAAACATGTTTTAAGTAGGAAATAAGCCTAAGTGACTCTGTCACATTTCCCCCTGCTTTTGCTTGTCATGTCCTCATACAAGTGCAAAAATAAAACTACACTACAGTCTTAGGTTGATGATGAGGGTTTCTGTGTCGTCCTTTGTTAAGCCTCGCAGATCGACGCAGTGGGGGTCTGTCAGGTTCAGCTGGTATAGGTACAGATTTACCAGGGGCACTAAGAGCAATCTCAATGTCTTCATTCTCATCAGAAGAATCATCTGGGGTTACTTGGTTGGGTCTAGGTGCAGGAACTCGTTTCCGCTGGGGGTTTAACTGGGTAGGCTGTGGCCTAGGCTTGGGGCAAACTTGAAGCTCAGCACGGTTCACAATTTTATTAGAGCCTTGGCCATTGGTAGGTTCAATCTCATAGACATTGTCACGTCGATCAACAACTTTGTAGACTTTAGAGTTCCACCTGTTTTGGATCTTGGCTCTCCCTTGTGGGTGGCTACGTGTAAGAACTCTTTCGCCAATTGGGATTGTATCTGACTTGACTTGCTTGTGGCGATCAAACTGCTTTTTGCGAAAAGAAGCTTCTGTTTGGAGCTTGTTCTGGGTTTGTTGATGGGCTTCACGTAGTCGGTTTTGATGTAAAGTAAGCCACTCACCATTGTTTGTTTGGTGTTCGTGATCATTTGGCAACAAGAGATCAATTGGTAATCTGGGGTCAATACCGAATAGTAGGTAGTGTGGAGACTATCCTGTTGAGGCATGAGGAGTTGCATTATACGCGTAACACAGTTCCTTCAAGTGCTCAGGCCACTTCCTTTTCCTCTCAGGTGGCAGGGTGCGTAATAGGTCATGAAGTGTGCGATTGAAACGCTCACACTGGCCATTTCCTTGGGGGTGGTATGGAGTACTGCGGGATTTCTTAATTCCATAAGTACGGCACAACTCTTGGACTATCTCTGCTTCGAAGCATCTTCCTTGATCAGAGTGAATCCGCTTAGGTACCCCATAGACGAGGAACCAATCGCGAACCAGGGTCTTGACGACGGTGCTAGCTCGCTGATCTCTGGTTGGCACAGCAACAGTAAACTTCGTGAACACGTCAGTGAGAACTAAAACGTTCTCTCTACCATCAGAAGCTGGCTCAAGCTGCGTGAAATCCATGGCTAGTACTTCCAATGGTTTGGAGGCAATGATGCTTGTCATTGGGGTCTTGACTGGTAGGTAGGGCCCTTTAACAACAATACAACGCTCGCACTCGGACAAGTACTTCCTAATGTAGCCATGCAGTCCAGGCCACCAACAGCGTTCGCGCACTAACTGCTCTGTTCGCTCAGCTCCCTAATGGCCACACTGATCATGGACACCCTTCAGGACTTCGTCACAGAGAGCAGCGGGAAGAAGGAGCTGTAATTGCTTGGTGCCATGGCTGTCTGAGCTGTTGCGATAGAGCAGTCCTTTCTTCAATACTATTTTGTCCCACTGCTTGAGAAGTTGCTTTACTTCACGGGTCTCAAGTTTCTTTTCCCTTGCTGTAGGCCTCCGACCAATGGCACGGTAGTGGATTAGACGCTTAATGGCAGCATCGACACTCTGCAACCTTGCTAGTTGCTTAACATTCCAGGAGGGAACTGGACTGGTACTGTACCGTTGCAGGGGATCCACTATTAATTGATTAACTACTGCACTGGGGTCGTCTTGCTGGGACACTGTCGATTGGAGTAGTTGCCCTCGAAGAGATTCAGGTAAGGCTGTAGTACTGAGGGTTGATGCCAACAATGACTCAACTTGATCTACGAACCACTCTTCAGGCTTCTCCCGATTGATGCGACTTAGAGCATCTGCGTTTGCGTTGTGCTTTCCAGCACGGTACTTGATCGTAAAGGTAAAGTTAGCCAACTCAGACACCCAGCGTTGTTCAACAGCCTTCAGCTTGCACTTTGACTGCAGGTAAGTCAGTGGGTTGTTGTCGGTCAGTACTGTGAAGGTAGAGGAGGTCAAGTACTCACGGAACTTTTCTGTGACGGCCCACTTGAGAGCAAGGAGTTCCAGCTTTCTGGAGGAGTAGTTCTCCATGTTCCTCTCTGCTCCCCTTAGGGAACGGCTAGCGTAGGCTATTGGCCTAACCTTTCCGTCCTGCTCCTGTGACAACACTGCTCCAAGGCCTTCGTTAGATGCATCGACCTCCACGATGAAGGGTTGTGTGTACACCGGGTAGGCCAACACTGGAGGGCTGGTCAAGGTTTGCTTCAGAGATTCGAATGCGTTCTGGCACTCTCTGTTCCAATCACACTCGACCGACTTGCCTCTTAGTTTACCGTGCCTTCCACCTTCATACAGTTTGGTCACCAGCTCGTGTAGAGGTCTTGCTAGCTGGGCAAAGTGAGGAACAAATCTGCGGTAGTAGGAGGCAAAGCCGAGGAATGATCTCAGATCCTTCAGGGTCTTTGGTTTTGGCCAGTTAGTAACTACCTCTGTCTTTACGGGGTCAGTGGCCACCCCGTCAGCTGATACCACATGTCCCAGGTACGTCACCTGGGTGCGGAAAAACTGACACTTTTTAGCCTCAATCTTCAGCCCGTGTTCACGCAACTTCTGAAACACCATCTCTAAGCGCTGCAGGTGGGTGCTGATATCTTGACTGAAGACTATGATGTCGTCAAGGTACACGATCAGGGTTTCCAACAACTCATCGCGAAAAATGGTCTGCATTATTCTCTGGAATGTGCCGGGCGCACCTCCGAGTCCAAAAGGCATCCGGTTGTATTCAAACAACCCGAACGGGGTGGTGAAAGCTGTCTTATGTCTGTCCTCAGGCGCAACTTCTACCTGGTTATAGGCAGAGGCCAGGTCAATTGTAGAGAACAGTCTAGCACCACCCAAGACATCAAGGGACTCTTCGATCCTAGGCAAAGGGAAAGCATCTCGTTTAACTTTGGCGTTCAACTGTCGGTAATCCACGCACATGCGCAGGGCACCATTCTTCTTCCGGACCAGCACAACAGGTGAGGCATAGTTGCTCTGGCTCGGCCTAATAACGCCTTTGTCAAGCAGATCTTGTAGGTGCTCCTTGACTTCAGCCAGCTGATTTGGGGGAATGCGCCTGTGCCGCTGGTTCACTGGGATGTCATCACATGTGGGTATTTGATGCTGCATGACTTGGGTCCTGCCTAGGCTGCTTTCATCACTGGCAAACACATCTACATAGGTGCTGAAAATCCGCAACGCTTCTCGCCTCTCGTCTGAAGTACCCGGGAAGTCCTTTAAGGTAATCTCTGCGGGAAGGTCTCGTTCACGAGGGGGGCGTATAGGTTTACCCGGTTCCGGGGAGGAGGCCCCCCGAAACTCTGCTCCAGGGGGACAGGATACTAACACTTCATTACTCCAAACTTCGAGCCTCAGTTGGTCTCCACTGGTTACCTTTCCGGCACTTGTTACCGTTCCCAGACGTGTTCTTGGCTTTAGCCATACGTCTCGCGGGGAAGAGTTTGCTACTTGGATGAGAAAACAAGTCTTGGAGGCATCCACCAGGGTATGGGCCACCTGAAGATTTCCTGGTACTGGTACGTTAAGGGGTTCTACCAGGGCACTAGGACCACAGGCTAGACCAGTGACAGCTACACTGGCCACTGAATTCGAGGGGACGAGGACTGGGTATGTACCAGCAACACGGACAAAACCAGAGACAGGGTTTCCTGACGTCCTTGATTCAGCATTGGGCCGTTGTCGGAGCAGTGCACCAAACTGGGGTATCTGCGCCAGCACGTTTGTTCCGAGGAGTCCTGGTGCGATTTTTCTCTGATTCTTAGTGGCTGGAGTGTCTTTTAAGACTAGTACACCGCATCTGGGTACTTTAACCCCATCAACCTCTATCGTCAGCTCCAAGTAGCCAAGGTACGGTATCTCAAGGCCGTTGGCAGCCCGTAGGGTCAGCATCTGGCCATCTTCCCTCACGCGCCCGCAGGTCGACTTGAGATTTCTTTTGTAGAAGTCCTCTGTGATAAAGGATACCATGGAGCCTGAGTCCAGGACACAGAGCACGTCAATACCACCAAGTTTTGCTTGGACTGTCGGGGTACCTCCGACCAAGTGTATTGGCATGCTGTCTGGTTTAGATAGAGGTTCTGAGCCACTGTTGTTCCCCTCCACGGCATGGCTCACTGCCGTGGAGTATCCTCTTTTAACGGTGGCTGCTGTCTATTTTCTCTGTTTGGGAGGCGACCGCCTCGCTGATTTCGTCTCCCATTTCCTGGGCAGTCCCTCTGGAAATGTTCCCTGTTACCACACCCGAAGCAGCCGGGCTGCCACGTGTTACGGCTATGGGACATCAGCTGGGAAATGCTTCGCTGTTGCCTTTCCAGGGTTGACTGCTGACTGCTTATGTGTTCGGCCAGGAGTTGTTGTTGCTTTTGCAGATTTTCAGCAAGGAGCTTTTGGCTAGCCACGAGTTCCTTAACCACACTCTGCAGATTGGGCAATGCCCTAGCTTCTTCACAGGTAGGCTCTTCCGTGACCTCACGAACCTTTGCAGAACGTTTCTCGGAGCTACCATCCTCATCCATCCAACACTGGACCTCGTCCCGTATCTGCTGAAAGGTCTTTGTAGGATGGTCCCGTACCCAACGTTTGATATCCCTTCGGAGCTGGGGGTCTCTGAGGTTCTCGAGAAACTGGTCCCGTAGTAGTTTGTCCTTGTCGGTTACAGCTCCCTCGTCCAGGCGCTCCACGCGTGCCAAGAGCACCATCAGTGCATGGGAGAATTCTCTCACTGATTCTCGGTCACGTTGTTTTCGTTCAAAGAATCGTCGCAGAGCCTGGGTTCCCGTCAGGCCTTCGCCAAAACAATCGCGAAGGACCTTGAAAATGGCCGTTGGGCTATTTCGGTCATCGGCTGGGCGGAGACGCACCTCCTCTTTGGCTGCCCCTTCCAGATGGTAAAAGAGGAAGTCGATGGCATCGGGTTCGGTATGCCCAGCAATAGCACGCTTAGCATCACTGATCCATTCCTCCAGGACACCATCCTCTCGGCCACCAGCAAACCTTCTGAGTTTGCGTTCTCTGGGGACTTTGACGGTAATCTGCTGAGGGGATTCAGAACCGGTACTCCCACTTGCTGTCTGCTGGTTGAGCTTCGTCTCTAGAGCCTCAAGTTTCTGCTTCAAAGCTGTGAGTTCTTCCTCAGCCGACATTCCTAGTTGTTACTCGTTCCCGTTTTTTCTCTTTTTGCTAAACTTTACTTAAACAACTCGTATCCCACTCCTGACACCAAAATGTAAGACGGCCAAAACGGTCGACGTAAGAATAAAAGATCCGAGGGAAGATTTACAAGTTTATTACACAGCAAATAAATGCAACGGTACAATGAAAAAAACGGGAACGAGTGACACTGAACAATAAATAAGAAAACAGAGTTCCAATGAGCCAAATGATGTAGCAAGATTAAAATGACTTAGGAAAAAGTACTTAACAGTAAAAGATAACCTACAGACAGAAATAATTCAGTAAAGAAAGGAAACAAACAAAGTACTTGAAAACAGGAAATTGTGTGACAGAAACTATCAAAAATAGTGATTGCTACACCAAGCATGAATTCAACAAAGATTACAAGCTAGGCTTAATATTACAACTTGAGCTAATACAGTATAAAACAATGAAAGGAGAAAATGAAATTACTAGTGTAATGAAAACAGGAATCATAGCAACAATGAATTGGAAGCAGGTAAGCAAAATATTACAGCTGCTAAAACGAAAACAATTGTAGTTCATATAGCAGAGAAATTACATGCTGTGCGACAAAGGTCAGAGTAAATAAATAAGATACAGTAGTAAGATAAAAAGAGTATGTGGCTAAACTAAGCAAATTCTAACCCGAAAATCACTACAAAAATACAAATGGAAACAACTATATGCTGAGCTTAGGGCTTAAACAAAAATAAAATACTGAAACATACCAAAAGCTAGTATAGCTTAGAATCCGCTTTAAAGACACTCTCAGGAAGGCAACAAATCAACTGAACTCACCGAGCAAACAGTTGTAACTTATAGTAAAATACAGGAAAAGGTAAAAATAACTTAAAACCAAATTTGGGCTAGGAGCGATTAATTAAACAGGAATTACCTAAGGGAAATCGGCAATTAAACAGGAATTACATAAGGGAAATCGGCAGTTAAAGGAATAATACAATTAACACATTACTAACACAATTAACACATTACTAACATTACTGACAAATCGCTAAAATTCCATAAAATAAAATAAACAGAACAAACATGTTTTAAGTAGGAAATAAGCCTAAGTGACTCTGTCACACAGACAAGTAATGAGAATTAAGAAATATATCAACAAGGGGATTGTTGGTTGACCGAACACAAAGTTTTTCAAAGGAACATCATAAGAATTATGTTGCAGACAGTGAAGACAATAATTACTAACAGAATCATAGGAGTATAAATGTTAAACCAATTTGTTCTTAAGACATTCACTAAAAATAGTCTAAAACCAACGTGATATCAATTTCAGGTTCCAAGAAAAAGGTAAAAAAAAAAAAACATAAATATGTGAGGTGGCACCCATCACTTTCCTACCAATTCCAAAAAGTTCCAACATCAAAATACAGTTGTACACATATCACTTAATAAGTCTTCTTTATTAGTTTAATCCTTTAAAAAATGTCATGAGTGACCAAGACCGAATTTCTTCTTACAATATCAATACAGTATCAACCAGACAAGTGATGAAAACGAAAATAAATATCAATAAGGGATTAAAAATTAATCTCGTGACAATTTATTTAAAGGAACATCATAAGAATTAATGGCAGACAGTAGGGAGAATTTCTAATGAGATCAGGGGAGTAAAACGCGTGAAAACAATTTGATGTGTTGCAAATTGGCCCTGTATATATTTCAAATCACATAAAATCTCTTTTGTAGATGTTATTAGCCTTTGTCAGTTCTCCATATTTTGGCTGTGTTCTATAAACCAAGCTAACTACAGAATACAGGTTTTCTCCTCGCTCACAGAATGAACTGTTCTCCATTGTTACATCCCTCAATGTAACCAATAGTTTCTCTCTAACACTTACAGTAACCATTTAAATCCTTTGAGTGGCCTGCATCTATTTTTTCATTACAGTAATACTGCTGAGTCATTCATAAAGATGACGGGAATAGAGGAAATTATTGGCAAACTAGGAAGCTTTGATGGTTAAATGAATTCTCCTAGTCAGTTCCCATTTAAATGTATAGAGAAAAGTATGGGGAATATGAATACCGATATCAGGGTGTAATGGTTTAAAGAAAGCATGTTCAACTTAATGATGGGAATCAAAATTAGTGCAACTTGATTGATTTCCTATTTTGTAAACTGATACTGAATGACTTATTCTGATTGCAATCCATACAAGTTTATGTTGTGGGAACTTAGATCTAAATCACATCTATCCCTTAAAATAAAAAAGATTGAAACAGAAATACCTGCAATATAGTGGGGCCAATCTTGGAATATGACTGGATCACTCAAAATGTTGGCCACAACAGATGCCGCCATCACACAAGCAATCTGTTTCCATTTCTCACTTGAAGACTGCCTTTCATTTGCAAAGTCTTTGATGCCCTTGACTACCACCCATTCTGTCTTAAAATCATGGGCTGCTGCAAACACTCCTGAAAAAAAAAAACATTCATGAATGTCTCTTAACACTGACTTGTCTCTTAACCATATAAGCTTATTTCTTTGCATCCTTGTGATAATTATTGTTCAATTGAAGTTCACACAGATTCACATTCTAGCTTCTGGTAAACATACACATCACAGAAAGAGGTTATTGTAAGTCCCTACATGTGCAACCAATGTTTACAAGAAAACTTGTACACCTAGACTAAAATTAATTTTCAGTTTACATTTCTCAAGAGACAAAATGTTATCAATTAGAGTTAACTCTTTCACTCCCTTGATCTAATTATCCTCTGATGTTGGTTGGGAGAATTGGGTTTTGGATCTACTAATAATCCCTTTCTTGATATTTGTTCTATTCTTATTACTTGTCTGCTTAATATCATATTGATATTGGAAGGAGAAATTCTGTCTTGGTCAGTCTGGGGAGTTAAAGGGTTAATAAGGACTGTGATTCTACTCCCCAGGCCTCAAACAATTCAGCAAGATACTTTCTACATTTTTAGAAGACACAACTTTGACAATTCATGACATCCTGAAGGGGCAAATCAATTGTAAATTAATTAATTTGTCACAATCACATCTTCCTACCAAACCCTAGCCTAAAACAAAATCAAATTTGCATATACAATTCCTGCAAAGTTTCTTGAGCCAGCTGGGACAATTCTAGCACAGCCTCTCTAAAAACACTTGCTACATTTGCAAATACTGTATCTTTGAATCATAAATCATCATAATTAACATAATTCTCACCTCCACCTTCCATTTCAACTGCAATTGCTTCAGGATGTTGACCAATCATGTCCTTGTTTTCCTTTGAGATACTCAGAAACACTCCCTCACAGTGCACTTTGGCATTATATTCATCAGCATTTTGTAAAGGTGCCTTCCACCCATCAGCAACATGTTTGATCAGGTTACCAATATCTCTGCTGGGAGGAGTTTTGTGTGCAGCTGTTATCAGCTTTGCTGAAACAACCACATCTCCTAGCTTGGCCTCTATGCTGTTCAAACCACTGCAGGCACCAACAGAAATAATAGCCTTGGGTCTCAAGAGTAAGATGGCATCTTTTGAAACAGACAAAGAGCCCCCAGGAACATCACGACCTTTGGAGCACCTCATCAATGCGATTTTCATTTTCTTTCCTTGATCATCACCCATGCAGCCAAAGTACACATAGCCAATACTGTTGTGGTAACTCTTCAAGGGTTCCTTCAGGTAGGCAAAGCAGCTTAAGAACTCACAGTCCTCCACTGTTAATAACAGAATATCAACAGGGAGTTTCACATATTTGCTCCAATCAGAAGAGGTGTCTGGAAGATCACTCATCAGTGGAAGTGTAACACTGAGCTTTGGTGGGCTGGCTTTACTATTCTGTGCTGATCTATTCTCCCCTGACACTAGTACTGTATCTGAAAACAAAGAATGGAGTTTTAATTTTTTTCCATTCATTCATCACAAGTTATTAGCTGATCCACATGAAATCAAAGACAATGTAGAAAGACAATAGAAAACCAGTTATCAATAATATACATGTATCAATGAGTCCTTGACCATGCGTAAAACAGTTTATTATATTCATACCAAGATTTACGCACCAAAAAGCACCGAGATTAAAATAGTCTCTTCGCGCAAGAAGAGCTGGCTGATTGGTCATATTTTTTTTCACAAGTCAAAAAGGACGCATCGATGCTATGATTGGCTATATCACTATATTCACTAGTGAACAAAACTGTGTCGCTTGCTTGCCCCTCCTCTTGACTGACAAATAGCAGATTTCTAAGAGTTAAGGTGCATTTTTCTTTAGAAAGATAGCTTCAAATCAGACTAACCGTTTCCAGAGCCTAGATTCATCAGTAGAAGAGTTCATACACAGACATGAAAATGAAAACACCAAGAAAAAGACCAAACATGATGTCCATCTGTTCCACGAATTTCTTGTTTTAAAAGGTGAAATGAGACAAATGGACCAAGGTAAGTCTAGGGTTTTCACTTCTTTATTTCAAAATTTTGAACTTCCATAGAACTATTTCGACATAAACTATTTTCAGGATGTTTTAATTTATTCTACCTAGTTCTGCTTTTTAACGGCATTTTCGCTTAATAATTTAGACGTAAAGATGTAAAGAAGTCTTTTACAAGGAAACAATTTCAGTGCAACTCCCGAAAGGCGGCTTGACCGTGCGTTACTTTCCTTTGAAAGAAAGTAAAGATATGTTTATCTCTGAGTTCTGTTCACTTATGAATCTCGGTATGTACATAATTAATAAGTTATTTCACAGTTAGTTTGCCTGTATGATTTTTATTCACAATGAGTGAATAAAAATCGTACACGCTCACCAACCATGAAATAACCTCTAACCTGCCCGCACTAGCTGATAAAACAGGACACAAATTTCACCAGCATACTCATGGAGAAAAGAACTTGTGCTCCTATTTTTCTCCTAGTATGCATGCCTGTGTCATTTGCTGAGTAACATCATCTTTCTCTCAAATAATCAGGCTTCAAATTCATCATCTTCAGTACAAAATTATATCTTAGCTCTGAGTTTTTTACAAAATAATATAAGTTCCCATCATCAAGAAAAGAAACATAAAAATTCACTTCCATGTACATGTTGGTGTGACTTTTCCAACAGAAATTTTGGGAGAAATTCTTTTTACTTTACAATCCACTATATCTAACATTATTAAAAAGACTTCAAATCAACAAAAGTAAATCAAACAAACCTTCCTTCCCTGAACTTTGTTCAGATATCTCAATGGAATCCTCCGGGTCATCTTCCTTTCTGGCCTTTTTTACCACTTCATCTTCATGTGATTTGTCTCTGATGCAGTCTTCATCCTTCAGCCACTCTCTCAAAAGCTCTTGGTAATGTTCCTCAAGATCGGCATCCATACAATCAATTTCAAGATCATTGATGGTATCCTGATAGCAGGTCCCTCCAATACACTGAAAGGTGTCTTTGATGTCATTCCAGTAGGAACTGAAGGTTGGATCATCAACTGAACCACTGGTAACATGGCTGTAAACTCTGTCTCTGAGTATCTTGATGCAAGTGATGTCAGCTGCTAGAGTGGTGTCTGTTACCAGAGGAAGATCATCCCGGCCAGAGGCAGGGAGAGTCAGACCCCAAATGCTCCTCAGAAGAAGTATCAGCAGGGAGCTTTCAAAGTTTATTGAGGAAACTGATGATTTCACAGCAGGATACAGTTTCCCCCACTGGAAGGTACTCAAGACTCTTTTCTTTTGCAGTGTTTGCAATTTTGCATGATTTGTAGCATCAGTCAGAACAGTCTGAAGGTGTCCTGGTGGACATATCCTGTCAAAGATCTCCCTTAATACACATGATCCAACATCGACGAGAAGGCGACACAGCTGAGCATAATTAGAGGTTTCTTTGGTAGAAGGATATGATGGAGTGGCAGAAGCCATGAGGAAGCATCTCCTGTAAGGATATGCTTTAATTATTGTCGATGATATTACAAAAAATCAACTGTAACAAAGCTATCATGAATTTAAAACCAAAATGCTAAAATTATCAGACAGCATTAAGCATATGTTTAGAATATAATGGTCACCTGACAGGCTCATTAAACAATTTGATGACAATCGATAAATATCCGATAATTTTCCAGCACTGGAATATGGCCGATTGAATTCACTAAAACGAAAGATAACTGGGGAATCAACGTTGAAAAATATAGAGAAATAAAGTATACAACTCAGAGCAACAATACGAAAATACAAACACGTCTCCAGGAAACAGGAAGTGCTCACCGAAGCACTAATCCACGAGTTTTCACGATTTCCTCGGTTGTAATTACAGGAATCAAGCTGAAAAGTAACAAATGCATGAATTGCTTTACCTTGACAAAAATTGGCCGCTCAGAAACACTAAATTAGCCTTTTAAAGTAGAGTTCAACCGCAGCCAACTCAAACAACAACCATGTTTCAATCACGACTTCGCTGAGCAACAGACTGGTTACCAGTCCTAGTTAGCAAGTGTGAAGGAGAGACTGGGAGATATATTTGACTCCTCCTTCAAGGTAGCCTGTGACACGGGGAATTTTGGAATTTATGGGTACACCAAAAAGCTGCTACTAGGCTTTTATAGATTATGCTAGCATAATTTTTGGCATAATTTCAGCAAACTGGCATAATTTCTGCTAAGTAGCAATGCTAGCATAATTCGCACATTTTGATAATTATCGGATCATTTTTGATGCCACCATTTTGATCATTGTTCATCTCTACTCCTAAGCACTTGCTGACCTTATTCGATGTTTTAAGTTTTAGTTCAAGTAGTAGCATTTTTACTTCAACGGTGAATCACTAAGCAGCGTCTGAAACGGTCTGAGTCCGGGTTAACATGAACCACATGTTTATTAGAATTTCATTGAGGATTTGTTGCGTTTCTTTCTTGTAGACCAACGGCCTCTAATTAAAAATGTATTTTTTGGACTTATTTGCAATTTTTTCAAAGAGCATAATTTAAAAAAAAAAAGGGGGGCATAATTTGGAAGAAAGAGCATAATTTACGCATAATTTCGCCAAAAAAAGCAATGCTATTAGCATAATAATATACTACTTTTACTTGTAGCATAATCTATAAAGGCCTGGCAGAATGCCTTTCTCTCTTCTCTGTCTAAATACTAATAATCAGCTCTCATCAAAACCTCTTTTGTTTAGAATGCTCTTTCTGAGGTTCCACAGGATGTCCTCAGAGCTACTGTATTTCTTGAAAAACTTTCGGAAATTTTAATGAATCCCACCCCCAAGTAAGGGAAAAGGCACTGGGAACGAGGTTGGGTGAAACCACCAAGTCGTTTTGCTCAGCTATGGCAAAGTTTTAGTCTCATAAATACTTTTTCTCTACCTTTCTACGAGTTCTAAAAATTAAGTTTCTCTGATATATAGAGGAAATTTATAGAAAAGGAAGTAAAAAGGAATTCTTAACAGCCAACTGAGCTTTCTACCAGTATCTAAGACAGAAAGCGAAAAACTTTTACATACTGATTTGAAGTACTTCAGCCTGGTTTTCACATAAATTGGGGTCAAAATGGCAAATATAACTTAACATAAGTAGATAACTCTCTGTAACTCATCCAGATCAGAAATTCAGAGAAATGAAATTTTGTACTACAAGACTAGCATTTGAACATAGCTCAGCAGGCGTTCATTTCAGCACATCTCACTTGTTCTAAACATCATTGAGAGGCAGTCTCTCTAAAAGCAGTAATGTGCATTTCAGTTCAAAATATCAATTCATTTCACAATTTTCCCATGAATCTGTTTTAATTTAAAATAAAGGAAACCACTGTTTCTTTTAAGTATTGTAAAATAATTTTTTCGAGGCGAAAATTGCTTCAAAGGCCCCTATTTGATCCATATTTGACCCATATTTGACAGAATCAATCATCAAAAATGGCACAAATTGAAATTGAAAACTGCATTTTTATGGAATTCAGTTGTTATCAATTTTCGCGAAAATGAATTGATATTCAGCCAAATGAAGTATGCAGTGGTTTGTTTCACTGTAAGGTCCACCCAACTTGAGAATATATGCCGAATCAATTTTTTGGCTGCTGCCACGATATTTTAAAAAT